>NW_028273640.1:1355049-1510098 GCF_024610735.1 Ursus americanus
GCAGGAGGAATGGAGCCAATGTTTTTGCGCGGGGCGCCTTTGAAGGTCAGCGGGGACTCCAGGGGCCCTGCCCATTCTCCCACCCTGATTGACCAGTGGTCTCTAGAGGCTCGGGTGGCTGAAGGGCAGCAGGGTGAGACCGGCACTTGGTCTCGGGGTCCCCATCCGCAGCGTTGTCACGCCAGGCCCCTGGGAAGTGCCCCTCGGGGGCCGAACTATGGTTAGGGTTAGCCCCCAGGAGGCCGGCAGGCCCTATACACCACCTGGGCATCGAGCAGAGAGTTGGGCTGAGGTGAGGGTGCTGGTGAATATGAGCCTGGGCCCAAGTGTTTTGATTTGGGGCGCCTTCGAAAATTGGCGGGGATTCGGAGGGCCCTGTCCATCCTTCCAAGGTGAATGAACAGCGGCGCCCCTAGCGGCCCAGGTGGGGAGGGGCGGCAGGGTGCATGGGGCGCTGGGGCTTGGGGGTCCCCAATCCCTGGTGTTGCGGCACCAGGCCCCTTGGGAGGGGCCCTTCGGGGGCCAACCTAGAGTTAGGTTTAGCCCCTAAGAGGCCAGCAGGCCCTATTCGCCAGCTGTGTGGAGAGCAGAGTGGCAGACCTAGGTGAGGGTGCTGGTGAGTGGGAGGGTGGGCCTGGGTGTTTTGGCGTGCGGGGCCTTTGAAGTTCGCCATGTCTCTGAGGGCCCTGCCCCTTCTCCTGCCCTGAATGAACGGCAGCACCCCAAGCCCCCGAGTGGCGGCTGGGCGGCAGGTGAGTCAGGTGCTGAGTCTTGGGGTCCCCAATCCCCGGCATTGTGGCGTCAGGCCCCTTGGGAGGGGCCCCTCGGGTCCGACCTAGGGTTAGGGTTAGCCCCCAGGTGGCTGGCAGGCCCGATCCGCCTGCTGTGCGGGGAGCGGAGGGGCAGGCCGAGGTGAGGGCGCTGGGGAGTGGAAGCATGGGCACCAGCATTTTGGCTCCAGGAGCCTTTGAAGGTCACCGGGAACTCGGAAGGACCTGCCACTTCTCTCACCCTGAATGACCGGCGGCTCCCCTAGCTGCCCAGGTGGCGACAGTGTGGAAGGGCGAGTCCGGCTCTGGGGCTCTGAGTCACCAATCCCAAGCATAGCAGAGCCAGACCCCTTGGGATGTGCCCCACGGGGCCGACCTAGGTTTTCAGTTAGCCCCCAGGAGCCCGGCAGGCACTATCCACTGGCTCTGCAGCAAATGGGGGGGCGGGTCGAGGTGAGGGCGCTGGGGAGCGGGAGCGTGGGCACCAGCATTTTGGCGTGGTGAGCCTTTGAAGGTCACCGGGGACTCTGAAGGCCCTGCCCTTCTCTCGCCCTGAATGACCGGCGGCGCCCCTAGAGGCCCGGGTGGCAACAGTGCGGCAGGGTGAGTCTGGCTCTGGTGTCTGAGTCACCAATCCCCAGCGTTGCAGAGCCAGGCCCCTTGGGATGTGCCCCACGGGGCCGACCTAGGGTTTTCATTAGAACCAAGAGCCCGGCAGGCCCTATCCAATGGGTCTGAATCAAGGGGAGAGTTGGGCCAAGGTGAGGATGCTGGTGATCATGAGCCTGGGCCCAAGCGTTTTGGTTCAGAACTCCTTCAAAGGTCAGCGGGGGTTCGAAGGGCTCTGCCCATTCTCCCACCCTGCAGGAACGGCGGCGCCCCTAGCGGCCCGGGTTGTGAGGGGTGGCAGGGTGAGTCAGGCCCTGCGGCTCAGGTATCTCCAATCCCCAGCGATGAGGCGCCAGGCCCCTTGGGAGGGGCCCCTTGGATGCAACTTAGGTTTTGGTTTAGCCCCTGGGAACTCGGCAGGTCCTATTCGCCAGCTGTGTGGAGAGTGGAGTGGCGGACCGAGGTGAGTTCACTGGTGTTTGGGAGCGTGGGCTCGGGCGTTTTGGCGCGGGGGGGATTCGAAAGTCACCGTGTCTCGGAGGGCCCTGCCCGTTCTCCCGCCCTGAATGAATGGCAGCACCCCAAGCCCCTCGGTGGCGGCTGGGCGGCAGGGTGAGTCAGGTGCTGAGGCTCAGGGTCCCCAATCCCTGGCGTTGCGACGCCAGGCCCCTTGGGATGGGCCTCTCGGTGGTCGATCTAGGGTTACAGTTAGCCCCCCGGAGACCGGTGGACCAGATCAGCGTCTGTGCAGCACGCGGCAGGGTGGGCCGAGGTGCGGGCGCTGGCGAGCCTGAGCATGAGCCCAAGCGTTTTAGCGTGGGGGGCCTTCGAAGGTTGGCGGTGGCTGGAGGGACCTGCCCATTCTCCCGCTCTGAATGACCAGCGGGGCCCCTAGTGGCTCAGGTGGCTGAAGGGCAGCAGGGTGAGTCCGGCACTTGGGCTCGGTTGCCCCATCCCCGGCGTTGGGGCACCAGGCCACTTGAGAAGGGCCCCTCGGGGGCCAACCTACAGTTACGGTTAGCACCCAGGAGGCTGGCAGGCCCTATACACTGCCTGTGCGTGGAGCGGAGAGTTGGGCCGAGGTGAGGATGCTGGTGAACATGAGCCTGGGCACAAGCATTTTGGTTCTGGGCGCCATTGAAGGTGGGCGGGGGTTCGGAGGCCCCTGCCAGTTCTCCCACCCAGAATGAATGGCGGTGCCCCTAGCGGGCCATGTGGGGCAGGGCGGCAGGGTGCACTCGGCCCTGGGGCTTGGGGGTCGCCAACCCCGGCGTTGCGCCGCAAGGCTCCTTAGGAAGGGACCCTCAGGGGCCGTCCTAGGGTTAGGGTTAGCACCCAGGAGGCCGGCAGGCCCGATCCGCCGGCTGTGCGAGGAGTGGAGGTGTGGGCCAAGTTGAGGGGGATGCAGAGCGGGAGCGTGGGCCCCAGCGTTTTGGCACCCTGGGCCTTCGAATGTTGCCATGTCTCCAAGGGCCCTGCCCATTCTCCTGCCCTGAATAACCAGCGGCGCCCCTAGCGGCTCTGTTGGCGGTGGGGCTGCAGGGTGAGTCCTGAGCTGCGGCTCAGGGATCCCCAATCCCCAGCATTGTAGGGCCAGGCCTCTTGGGAGGGGCTCCTCGTGGGCCGACCTAGGGTTAGAGTTAGCACCCAGGAGGCCGGCAGGCCCAATCCTCTGGCTGGGCTGCGAGAGGTGGGCGGGTCGAGGTAAAGGCGCTGGTGAGCGGGAGCGTGGGCCCCTGCATTTTGGCGCGGGAGGCTTCAAATGTCGCCAGTTTCTCCAGGGCCCTGTCCGTTCTCCCGCCCTGCATGAGCGGCGGCGCCCCTAGTGGCCTGGGTGGCGGCGTTGTGGCAGCATGAGTCTGGTTCTGGGGCTTGGGGTCCCAGATCCCTGGCGTATAGGCAACAGAATCCTTGGGAGGGACCCTTGAGGGCCGACCTAAGGTTAGGGTTAGCCCACACAAGGCCGGCATGCCGGATCCGCCCTCTGTGCAGGGAGCAGAGGGGCGGGCTGAGGTGAGGGCGCTGGGGAGCGGGAGCGTGGGCACCCGGGTTTTGGCACGGAGAGCCTTCGAAGGTCGCCAGTGGCTCGGAGGACCCTGTCCATTCTTGTGCCCTGAATGACCAGCGGCGCCCCTAGTGGCCGGAGTGGCAGCAGGGAGGCAGGGTGAGTCTGGCGATGGGGCCTATGGTCCTAGTCTCAGGCTTGGTGGCGCCAGGCCCCTTGGGAGGGGCCCCTCTGGGTCCTGCCTAGCTTTAGGGTTACCCCCAGGAGTCCGGCGGCCTGATCCGCTGGCTGTGCATGGAGCGGAAGGGCAGGCTGACGTGAATGCGCTGGCGAGCAGGAGTGAGGGCCCAAGCGTTTTGGCACGGGGAGCCTTCGAAGGTCAGCGGAGGCTCAGAGGGCCCTGCCTATTCTCTCGCCCTGTGAGGACGTTGCCCCTAGTGGGCCGGGTCATGGCGGGGCGGCAGGGTGAGTCTGGAGCTAGGGCTCGTGGGTCCCCAATCCCCAGCGTGGCGTCGCCAGGCACTTGGGAGTGGTACCTTGGGAGCCTACCTAGGGTTAGGGTTAGCCCAAAGGAGGCCGGCAGCCCCATTCTGTCGGCTGTGCGGCGAGAGGAGTGGTGGGCAGAGGTGAGGGCGCTGGCGAGCGGGAGCGTGGGCCCAAGCGTTTTGGCGCGGGGGGCCTTCGAAAGTCACCGGGGGCTCAGAGATCCATGCCCCTTCTCCCGCCCTGAATGAGTGGCGGCGCCCCTAGAAGCCCGGGTGGCGGCGGGGTGGCTGGGTGAGTCTGGTGCTCATGCTCGTGTGTCCCCAATCCCCGGCGTGGCGGAGCCAGGACCCTTGGAAAGGGCCCCTCGGGGGCCGACCTAGGTTTAGGGTTAGCCCCCAGGAGCCCAGCAGGCCCTATCCGCCAGCTGTGTGTTCGAGCGGAGGGGCGGGCTGAGGTGAGGGCAATGGTGAGCGGGAGCGTGGGCCCAAGCGTTTTGGCGCAGGGGGCCTTCGAAGGTCACGGGGGGCTTGGAGGGCCCTGCCCCTTCTCCTGCCCCGAAGGACTGGCAGTGCCCCTAGCAGCCCGGGTGGCGACTGGGTGGCAGTGAAAGTCCAGCACTAGGGCTCGATTGTCCCCAATCCCCGGCGTGATGGCGCCAGTCCCCTTGGGAGGGGCTCCTCAGGGGCTGAACTAGGGTTAGGGTTAACCCCCAGGAGGCTGGCAGGCCCGATCTGACGGCTGTGTGGCGAGCGGAGGGTGGGTCCCAGGTGAGGGCAATGGTGAGCGGGAGCGTGGGCCCTAGCGTTTTGGCGTGGGTTGCCTTCGAAGGTCGCAGGGGGCACGGAGGGCCCTGCAAGTTCTCCCACTCTGAATGAGGATGGCGACCCTAGCGGGCCGGGTCTCGGCAGGGCAGCAGGGTGAGTCCGGCGCTGGTGCTCGGGGGTCCCCAATCCCCGGCGTGTTGGTGCCAGACCCCTTTGGAGGGGCCCCTCGACAGCCAACCTAGGGTGAGGGTTAGACCCCAGTAGGCTGCCAGGCCCGATCCGCTGGTTGTGCGGCTTGCGGAGGGGCTGGCCGAGGTGAGGGCACTGGTGAGCAGAAGCGTGGGCCGAAGCATTTTGGCACGGGGGGCCTTCAAATGTCACCGGTGGCTCGGAGGGCCCTGCCCATTCTCCCGCCCTGAATGACCGGCGGTGCCCCTAGTGACCCGGGTGGCAGTGGGGGGCATGGTGAGTCCGGTGCTGGGGCTCAGGAGTCCCCTTTCCCCATCGTTGCGGCACCAGGCCCCTTGGGAGGGGCCACTAGGGGGCCGACATAGGTTTAGGGTTAGCCCCCAGAAGGCCCACAGACCCGATCCGCCAGCTGTGCGGCGAGTGGAGGGGAGGGCCGAGGTAAGGGCGCTGGCCAGCGGGAGCTTGGGGCCAAGCGTTTTGGTGCGGGGGGCCTTCGAAGGTCGCAGGTTGCTCAGAGGGCCCTGCCTGTTCTCCCTCCCTGAATGAACGGCGGCGCCCCTAGCGGCCCAGGTGGCGGTAGGGCAGGAGGGTGAGTCAGGCGCTTGGGCTCCGGAGTCCCCAATCCCTGGTGTTGCGGCAATAGGAACCTGGGATGGGCCCCTCGGGGGCCCACCAATGGTTAGGGTAACACCCAGGAGGCCTGCAGTCCAGATCCACTGGCTCTACAGCGAGCGGAGGGGCGGACCGAGGTGAGGGCGCAGGCGAGCGGGAGCATGGGCCCAAGCGTTTTGGCACAGGGGGGCCTTCGAATGTCATCAGGGGCTCGGAGGAATCTGCCCGTTCTCCCTCCCTGAATGACCGACGGTGCTCCTAGCGGCCTGGGTGGCGGGGGGGGCGACACGGTGAGTCCGGCGCTGGGGCTCGGGGGTCCCCAATCCCAGGCATTGCGGTGCCAGGCCCCTTCGGAGGGGCACCTCAGGGGACAACCTAGGGTTCTGCGTAGCCCCCAGGAGGAGTGCAGGCCTCATCCGCCGGCTCTGTGGCGAGCGGAGGGGCGGGCCGAGGTGAGGGCGCTGAGGAGCAGGAGCGTGGGCTCAAGCATTTTGGATGGGGGGGCCTTCGAAGTTCGCCATGGGCTCAGAGGGCCCTGCCCGTTCAACCGCCCTGAATGACCAGCGGCACCCCTAGCGGCCCGGGTGGTGATGGGGCGGCAGGGAGACTCTGGCGCTGGGGATTGGGGCTCCCTAATACCCGGCGTTGCAGCCTCAGGCCCCTTGGGACGGGCACCTCGGTGGCAGACCTAGGGTTAGGGTTAGCCCCCAGGAGGCTGGCAGGCTCGTTCCGCCCATGTGCGGTGAATGGAGGTGTGGGTTGAGGTGAGGTAGCTGGCGAGTGGGGGCGTGGGCCAGAGCATTTACGCTTTGGCTTGGGGTGCCTTCGAAGGTCACAGGAGGCTTGCAGGGTCCTGCCCGTTCTGTCGCCCTGAAGGACTGGTGATGCCCCTAGTGCCCCATGTGGCGGCAGGGCGGCACGGTGCGTCCGGCGGTGGGACTTGGGGGTCCCCAATCCCTGGCATGCAGCACCAGGCCACTTGGGAGGGGCCCTTCGGGGGCGACATGGCATAGGGTTAGCCCCCAGGAAGCCCGCAGGCCCGATCCGCCAGCTCTGCCACGAGAGGACGGATGGGCCGAGGTTAGGGCGCTGGGAAGCAGGAGCGAGGGAGCCAGAGTTTTTGCACGGGGGGCCTTTGAAGGTCACAGGGGGATCGGAGGGCCTTGCCCGTTCTCCCTTCTTGAATGAGTGGCAACGCCCGTAGCACCCTGGGTGCTTGCGGGGTGGCAGAGTCCAGCACTGGGGCTCGGGGGTCCCAAATCCCTGGCATTGTGGTGCCAGGCTCCTTGGGAGGGGCCCCTCAGGGGCCGACCTCGGGTTAGGGTTCTTCCCCAGGAGGCTGGCAAGCCCGGCGCTAAGTGGCTCTGGCAATGTAACAAAAATGCCATACACTTATCTGAAAGAAATAACAGTGTACAGGAACCCTCTTAGCCCTAACATCATCCTTTCTGAATATGGAAGCCAGCCCCAAATTGCTCGTGGAAGTCTGACGAAAGGGCTAAGCACTTTTCTCTGAGTCACCACACTGTACAGGGAAAGACCAATGTACATCATCTTTCACGAGTAGGAAGCATTAATGAAAAGTTTCTGGAATTTCGAGGACTCTGACCCATCCTTATTGGTAATAAACCATCGTGTACAGGAAAACACCTTCAACTCTCATCAGCCTCCTCAATCCTGATTCTGATTCAACTTTGGGTGTGTAGGACTAGGGAAATGTCCACATCTTATTGCTAAGAAAGAACGATGTCAGGGTAATGCCCTTCAAGTCACCTCAGCCTTCCTGAAGACGGAAGCAGGAATCAAGGTGGTTATGTTACCATGAGGTAAGGAAGATGAGCATATAAGTGAGAAACAACAGTGGGCAGGACCTCTCTTCCAAGGAACAGTATCTTTGCTTAATGTTGAATCCCTATGGTAAGTGGTTGTGGGCATTTGTGAGGTCAAAATCTTAAGTGTTTTGTAAAACCTCTTGGTCATTCACAGATGAGACTAAGGTAGTTGGGGACTTCTAGGCAGTGATTTGTCCACTGTCGAAAATATGAAAAGATAAAAGAGACAGATGAGGTCTCCTCAGGCATTGTCCTTTATCCTCATCCTCCGTGAGGATGGCCATCTCTGGACAGCTCAATGGCAGGGTCTCATTCAAAGTGGGGGCATCTGTTCCTCACAGACATTAGGCAGGGAAATGGATTTGGTTCTCTGTGCCAGCCCAGCCACAGCTGAGTGTCACAGCACCCTCTCGTGGGCTCATAAGAGTTCCGCTGTCACCAGGCAGGTCATTGTATTTGATAAACCACTGTGAGAGTTTGCAATTGCCTTCATCTGCAACCTCCTAGAGGCAAATGCAGGTGTCTGGTACCATGTGAAGTCATGTGAAGGCATTGTGAGAAAGTGTCCTTTTGCTTAAGAAAAACATGGCTGGGGCTCCTGGCTGGCTCAGCCAGTTAAGCATGTGCCTTTGGCTCAGGTTATGATCCCAGGGTTCTGGGATCGAGCCGAGGCTCCCTGCTCAGCAGGAAAGAAGGTAGGGAAATAGCTTAGAACCCACAGAGAATGTGAATGAAGGGGAGTGAAATGGAACGTGGTCTGTGTTTTGCTTTAGGGATTGGAAGTTAGTTTTTTCTCAATTCTGATTGTTCTTGAGACAGAAAAGCTGTATTGGTTTTTTTTTTTACCTTTAATTTTTTTCTAATAACAATTTTTTATTATATGTTAGTCACTATACAGTATTTCCTTAGTTTTTGATGTAGTGTTCCGTGATTCATTATTTGCATATAACACCCAGTGCTCCATGCAATATATACCTTCCTTAATACCCATCACTGGCCCATCCCAATCCCCCACCCCTCTCCCCTCTGAAGCCCTCAGTTTGTTTCCCAGAGTCCATAGTCTCTCCTGGTTCATTCCCCCTTCTGTTTAGGGTCCATTGTCTAAACGGACAGACAGTGGAAGTTCACCAAATATAAGATCGAAATTTCATTGTTCATTATAGATGCCGCCAAGTAGTTCCCAGATATTTCATTCTACTGTAGTAATTCATTATACCTGTGCAGGTGCACGTGGAAGATAAATGATGAATGTATACTGGTAATAAAACACGCCCCTCAGTAGTAGAATAATAGAGGATGCACATGTGTAAAATTATTCGACTACAGCGTCCATGCTTTCCCTTTGGTTCCTTATTACTATGAATTTGGACAATTTTTGTTCTCTAGGCTTAAACCTCATTGTCAGTATTCAGAGTTTTTCAATGCTGATCTTCTCCTGTATAAGTTACCAAAAACCTAAAATATGTATAAACTTTAAAAAATGCTATATTGAAAATTATAGCAGGGAAGTTCCATTTTGTGAATATTGTGTCAATGGATCTCTATTTTGACATCAGTGTTCATTAGAAATGATGACATTTCATGTGAGTATAAATATCAATGTGAAAAAGAAAAGGTAGGAAGAACCTTGAATGTTTAAGTAATTGGTGAAATGACAGGTGTGTGTGTGTGTGTGTGTGTGTGTGTGTGTGTGTGTGTGTAATTGATTTTCAGTGAATGGTTCAGCTTCTTGTAGGGCCTCCGAGAGAGCCCAGGTGAACCTTTCAATTAGTTGGTATCTGTTCTCAGAACATGGGAATCTCTTAGTCCAAACAGGCAAGCTTTGAGGTCTTGAAGAGTTTCAGTCCTCAGCGATGGTGTTGCAGACCCTTGTGTGCAAACCCTAGGGTATGCTCAGAGCCCTCATTAGCAGGTACCAACTTGTGAGGATTTCAGACAGCATTTCCCAAAGAAGTACCTCTTGAGTCTCTGTCCTTGTCAGTTCCCTACACGTCCTTACACTAGTTATGCGATCAGTGTGTTTCAGGATAATCCCCACATGTGATTTTTGCTATTTCCTACTAGTTCTATCTGTTTCTCATCTTCTTCTTTTATGGTAGGGGTTGGGAAGCAACCTGTGTGGTGTAGGAGGGGGTGTGGAAGTTGTCTGCCTTCAGAGGACCGAATGATGCCTAGAAATTGTACTGTAGTTTGAGGTCAATTATCCATCCTCTGAGTGTCAGGAATTCCATCACTTTACTTTGATGCTAGTCTGTTCTTCAAGCTGTCCTCAGAAATAAGGACGTCATCCATCTAGGGAATACTGGTTTGTGTGTATGTTTTCATTTTAGGAAAGGCCTTGCTGTTCCTGAAAATAATACTGTAGAGCACCCTTTCCTGTTCTTATTGGCCATCAGTCAATCTTTTGTGAAGTATTCGTTTGTAAATAGACTTTTTATGGTTGATGAGCAGGAATTCTTTATTGACAAGTCTTTGTCAGTGTGTATATTGCAAATCTTTACTTCCCAGACTGTGGTTCAATTTTTCATTTTCTTATGGTCATAAGATAAGGAGAAATGTCACATTTTTATGAAGTCCCACTGAATTCTTTTAAATGGTTAGTGCACCCTATATCCTACCCCAAGATTGACAGGTTCTGCATTTTCTTTCAGAAACTGTCCAATGGGAAGCTACAATCCATCTCAAATTTATAAATTGCATTTTAATTCTAATAGGGTATTTATAGACTGTTTTGGATTTTCTATGTACACAATCGTATTATCTGTGAATAGTCACAATTATCCCCTCAATTCTTATACTTTTTGTTTCTCTTGCCATAAAACACTTGTAGATTCTCTGATGCCACGTTGAATAGAGCAGCATTGTTTGAAGATTTAATATACCTTTCTCAATATCTAACAGAAAAAGCAGACAAAACATTGGTAACAAATGTGACCTAATTGACATATAGGGAACATTCCATAATAAGTGCAGAATACATTATTTTCAAGTGGTCATAGACTCTTTACCCAAATAGATGATAGGTGGGGCCACGAATCAAGTCTACAAATGTTAAACCCTGAAATTAACTAGATTCTATTCTTAGACCACAGGGGAATTGAGCCACAGTCATAGCGAAAAGAAAACCAGGAAGTCCTTCAATGTTTAAAATTAAATGGAAGTTTGCTACATATCCTAAAGGTCAGAGAGGGAATCTCAATGGAAATTCTGAACCTTTTCTACATGAGGGCTCACACACAATGGCACTTTCTTTGTGAAGAGCATTATAATAACCTAGACAGGAGTTGAGCCTTAAGTCAGAGTTCTGCCTACCCCAGCCACACCTGGCAGCCTTGGCCTGTGGTACCCCTCAGCTGTCCTTTCTGGTGGCCCTGAGCTAAGGGGGTCAACATGGCCATATGGAAATGGGAAGCTCCCCACTCATAGTGATGATGGTGCCCCCTCCCCAGCTGCCCATTCTGGTGGCTCTGAGCTAAGGGGGTCAACATGGCTGTATGGAAATTAGAAGCTCCCCACTCTTAGTGATGACGTTGCTATCGTATCATCCTCACCAGTCCAACAATATGATTTCTGAGTGAAATATGACACAAGAGCGATTTCTTGGCCTTCCTTCAGGTTTGAAAATCATCTGGTGAGTCATCTATTAGAAATATGGATTCAACATGTGTTCTTTCTTCTGGAAAAGAAATAGACCCAATAGCAATTAGGGCTTCCTGAGCACCTGTTCTTGAGAGACATCATACTGGCTCTTTGTAGCATTCTGCCTCTTAAACTTCTCAACTAGGGTGTAGATATTTTTAGGCACATTTTCAGACGGTTAGAAAGGGACTCAGATGATATGAGTCTCAGAGGATTTTAGTGTCAGAAACCTAAATGGGATCCCCAAATTGACTCCAAATTGCTTGTTGTTCCATACAGGGTACTATTTCCCTCTTATCTCTGGTCTTCTCGATCTGGAAACCTATCAAGTATCAGGATTTTCTTGTCATGTGGACAACTGGAATGAATTCAGCGGGCCTTTTCACGTCTGCCCATGGTGATCATTAAGATCATTATCTCAGTGGAGGACCTCTGGGTAAGATACTCAAAGATCCTAAGGAATAGAGACAGTATAATATTTTCCTGGTATTAAAGTTACTGAAACCAACTATCTTTTTTAGTAGATTCAGGCTCTGGTATGTTCAGAGGGTACTGTAAAACAAGTCTGAAATAGTATTTAAAAACACTCAGCTCAGCCTCTTCTACAAAGTGAGCCAATGCTTATAAACATGGCTAAAATATTCCCTTACCTACGATGACTTCCCAGCCATCCTAGTGTTTATATGGTATGACTGTGACTTGCATTAGTCAACATTTGCAGAGAAAGAACTTAGTGCATCCAGGGGTCACTTCATGTTGAAATTAGTTTGTGACAATGAGCTACTGTGTTTTATTCTGCAGTCCAAGGGAATGGTGCCAGACATCTCTAAGGTGTCTAGCAGTTCTACAATTCTGATTTTAAGTGGTCTGTGTGCTTCAGAGATTTGGTCAGGAGAAGGGCAGGAGTCCAGAGACTGTGAACACTTCTGTTACATGTGCTGACCATGGAGCACGCAGGATTCCGTGGGCATCATTTTGATTTCTTGGTACTCTTGTGAAAGGTGCTTTTGTCTCAAATTCCTCTATTTAGGAGTAATTATAATGATAAAAGGAATTTTTAATGTATATCATCTGTGGGCCCTGATCCTGAGCTCCCAGGGAAGCTATCCTTTAACAATTACCCAGCTCAAAATGACTGGGAAAAACCTCAAAGCATGGGCCTTGTTTCTGCCCCAAGCACATGTTGTACATCTGCTTCGAGAAGAAAACAATAACCAAAAAATGCCAACATAAATAAAAGAAAAAATAAAGAACCTCTTTGGCTCCCATAAGATTAAAGACATACTGACATGTACACACTGAAAACATAAGAAAGAGTCTGTCACTTTCTGGAATCTAAGAAGATCCTCATTGTGGTGTGTAACTCTGTATGTAAAACAACACAGAAAAAAAATATATAAGCCTGCCCCAAAAGTTCCTTCTCCGGAGCACTCACTTCTTGGTGAAGATTGTGTCTCTGAGGCAGCTGTCCTGACTTGGGTTTGAATAAAGGTCCCTTCCTTTCTCTCTAAAATGTTTTTAAAAGTTCAGTCACGCAGTGTCGACAATAACAGTGTTTTCTATTTAAGTGAGAAATAAATGTTCCACTCTATTTGCATTGGGAATAGACGAATTGAGGGTTTCTTTAGAAGAGTAAGTCTGCTTTCAAGAAAAGGCAAGGACATTGGTCTATTGAGAATGAAGATAATTACTGCTAAACAACAAGTATGTGTTGCCCCTTTGCCCAGAAACCGAAGCAGGTGTGCAGGCTTTAGGTCAGAGGTGCCTTCTTCTCCCCAGCTGACGGCACTTCTCTGCTCTGGCTCCAAGACACCCGAGGTTTTGAACGTCAGCATCGGAGTCAGCGAGGCAGCTTGTCACAGGACGCCAGTGTTCAGAGAAAGCACAGGTATGTTTGGCAAAATGTCCTATCTATGTCAGGGCTGGAGGTAAAACCTCTCATTATCCCAAAACCTCCTGGGCTTTTCTCTTTTCTCTAGTTGAGCCACAAAGTAAAATTGAAGTAGCTGCCAGCATTCTGGGTTTGGTGCAAGAATTACTTAGTTTCCCTGGAGGTAGAACTTTGCAGGGGATCACAATTTCTCTGTCCATTTACTGCTTACAAATGTATTTTGACCATCTGTTTCCTAGGAACCCTCTTTAATTAAAAAGGGAAGGTGAGATTCACTCTGTGCCTGTTTGTAACATCTAATTTGTTCCTTCATCTAACAGTGTTTATTCAATTGGGCCTAAGATATGGTTGAGTGGCCAGCATCTAGATTTAGGTGGTTTTTTTTCATCTGATACAGACTTGGATGATGTCATTTGACAAAGGTGATGTTTCATCATTGATTAGTTTATTCATCAGAAGAGTTAAAATTAGGGTGGAGGGGAAATTGAAAATTATCCAAAGCGGCCTGTTCCTGTTTAAAAGTTGAGCTTGACTTTCTAGTTTTACTAAATGTATTATCTCAATATTTTGAGGTGCCATATTCTCCCTGTAGTTTCTTTGGTGGTGGAGTCAGAAGGAGAGTCTGGGAATTCTTTTGGATAGTGGCATGCTGGTGGCTTCAAGGGGCTTGGCGTCAGGAGCCTTGGGGTGAAGTCTGAAACTGCTTGCCTGACCCTGGGTGCATCTCCCAGAGGTTTTGTTTCCTCTTATTAAATTGCCCACAGATAATGTTCTGCTTAAAGGGGAACCCTCCCATCCTATTGGTGGGAATGCAAAGTGGTGCAGCTAGTCTGGGAAAAGTCTGGGGCTTCCTCAAAAAGTTAAACATTGAACAACCACAGGATCCAGCAATTGCTCTCCTAGGTATTTACCCAAAGGATACAGAAATGCAGATTCGAAGGGGGTCCATGCACCATGATGTTCATGGCAGTAATGTCCGCAGTAGCCAAACTATGGAGAGAATCCCAAAGTCCATGCACTGATGAATGGATAAAGCAGATGTGGGATACATATAAATAATGGAATATGACCCAGCTTCAAAAAGAATGAAATCTTACAATTTGCAAGGATGTGGATGGATCTAGAGTGTATTAAGCTAAGCAAAATCAGTGAGGAAAGACAAATATCCTATACTCTCACGCTTCTGGAATTTCAGAAAAAAAACAGATGAACAGAGTGGAGGGGTGATGAGAGAGGCAAACAAGGAAATAGACTCAACCGTGGAGAACAAACTGAGTGTTGCTGCAGGGCAAGGGTGTGGGGGGAAGTGTTAAATGGGTGAGGGGTATTAAGGAGGGCACTTGTGATGAGCACTGGGTACTGTATGCAGGTGAGGAATCACTAAATCCTACTCCTGAAGCTAATATTCCATGGCATGTGAACTAACTGGAATTTAAGTAAAAGAAGAAAGGAAAAAGTGTTCTGCTTCATGAGGAGTGAGGTAAAATTGTAGTGATTTGGGCTGTACTCTTCTATAGAGGATAGATGTAAAACACCCTGTTGTAGGATACAATAGAGTCTTATCACATAAGGAGTCCTCAGAAAGCTGCAATGAAAGATTCAGATCTCAGAGCATGTTCGTGTTCCACTGATATGTTACAGTTTGCACACGTAGGAAGGAAGGTGGAGAGAAAAGAAACAGAAGGGGAAAGTAGGTGTGAACCTTTCATTAGTTAGCGTTATAGCTCTCTCATGAAAAACTTGCACCAGTGTGATTTTGGAAGCAGCGGGGGAATCGGGAGCTTTGCAGGAGACAGGGGGGAGTTCCAGGTCTGGGTAAAGCTGACAGGGGTCCCAGAGGAGAGCTGAATGCATTCTGCAGCAGGGTGTGTTCAGGGTGGGCTCCAGGGGTGGCTGTGGGTCTCCTGGGTGAGAGTTGTGACAGGTGAGGGCTGTGTGCAAGTTCCTGGCTGAGGACAAGTGAGGCACAGGCGGAGAGCTGGCAGAGAACCTTCTTCTGAGCCACCAGCTTCACCCAACACACACAGCCTCATCTTCTGTCCCTGTCACTCCAATTCAGACTTCTCCGAAGGTGAGTGAGAACACATCAAGAGCATTCTGAACAGAGGTGAAAGCATGTGCAAAGGCTCTGGGGCAGGAGAATTCCAGATATGTCCAGGAGCAGCAAGAAGGCCCTGTGGCCACAGGGGACAGCTTAGGACATGAGCTCAGAGAGGTGACAGAGGGTGACAGAAAGCTATTCCAGGGCTATAACCCCATGAGACGCCGTTTCACTGGGCCATCCTGGCTACAGTGTTGAGAACAGATGACAGAGGGTTGAAGATGGCAAGGCAGGTCAATGACGAAGCTTTTCCAGGAACTCAGACACTATGGACCAGACAGGTGGCCTTGGATGGAGTGGTTAGACCTCTTCTGGGTCCATTTTGAAGATGGAGCTCACAGGATTTGCTGATGGGTTAGCTATTAGGAGCAGGAGAAGGGAGGAATTGGGGTAAATCCCAGCTGTTGTGTGTTGTCCTGATGAAGGGGAAGGAGAGGGTTTCTCGGGGGGTAGGAGGTAGTCCGTGTTCTGCATGCTGAGGAAGGTGCCTTTCCGGTGGATCTGCTGAGGGTTGTGTCTGGGAGGACCTTTCACATCTACTCCCTCAGCAATGCTGAAGTACAAGTATCCCCCACTTTTTAAACGTTCACAAAGACACTGGGCTTTCATGAAAGAACTACATTATTACCCAGGTTCAGTAAGAGGAAGAGACCTGAAGAGGATTTCCCTCTTATGAAAAAAGGTGAACAGTGAGAATCGCGTTCAGCATCTGTTTTGGGAAGAAGCACAACAGAGGCAGCGTGCACCCCAACCAGCTCCTTCCTCTGGGAACCGCTCTCCGCATCCAGCCACCAGCACTTTGAATTGTGTCTGTGAGCCTCTGCTGTGCTTTATCTTCATTTATGCTGGGCCTCCATTGGAAACTTGTGTGCTGAGGCCTAAGAAAAGCCAAAGAGAAGGAATTTTGGAGTCTGAGCACACTGTCTAATTGTTCGTGTAAATTAATGGTCATTCCTTCTTGACACCATTTCTGGTGTGAATGGTTTCTCAGAAGCCCTGTACTTTCAAAGAGCAGGGAAACCTATACCCCATGCTGCGTGGTTAGTTTAGTCTCCATGCTGGACAGAACATTTCATGACTGTCGGATTTTCTCACTCAAACATTGAGACTTTGACCGCCTTCACCCGTTTCTACCACCCCATCCCCGAATCTGGCACCTACCAATCTGCTCTCATTATCTATGCGTTCAGTATGTATTTATTCCACGTGGAATGTACATGAGAGCATCTGGTATTGGTCATTCTGTGTCTGAGTTACTTGGCATAAGGCCCCCAAGGTCTGTGTTTCCATGTCTGGTTCTTGTGAATAATGCTGCAGTGAACGTGGGAGTGCATCTGTCTTTTTGAGGCAGCATTTTTGTGTTCTTCAAATCAATTCTCAGTAGAGCCACTACTGGGTCATGGGGTAGTTGCATTAAATTTTTCAGGAACCTCCATACCATTTGTCACAGAGGCTGCACCAATTTCCATTCCCACCAACAGTGCACAGTGTTTCCTCGTCTGCACACCCTTGACCCCACCTGGTGTCTGTCTCTGGCACAATTGCTGTTCCAACAGTTGAGAGAGGATAGCCGATTGTGGGTTTGACTGATGTTTCCCTGACGATGATTAGTGATGTCGAACAACTCCTTCTGTCTGTTGGCACCTGTGTGCCATCTTTGGAAAGTATCTATTCACATATTCCTCCCATTTTTTTAAATAGTTTTTTTGTTTTGATTTGTATGAGTGTTGTGTGTATTTTGGATATTAGCCTCTTCTCACACATATGATTCACAGATAATTTTTTCTTATTGGGTCAGTGGCCTTTTAAGCTTTTGATGGTTTCTTTTGCTGTGTGGAAGATTTCAGTTTGATGTTGTTCCACTTGTTTATTTGTGCTTTTGTTGCCTTTGCATTTGGTGTCCGATCTGAAGACTCTTTGCCAAAACCAATGTCGAGAGACTTAGTACCTGTGTCTTCTTGGAGGTTTATGGATTCAGGTCTTATGTTCAAATCATTCATCATTAAAAATTTTGTGTGTGGTGTAAGAAAGTGACCCAGTTATATTCTTCTGCATTTAGTGTCCAGTTTGCCTGTTACCGCTCACTGAAGACACAGTCCTTCCCTCATGTCATATCTTCTGCTGCTGTGTCGTAAGTTAGGATCATCTACGTGTGGGTAAGTTTCTGAGCTTTCTGTTCTGTTCCACTGACCTGGTGTCTGTGTTTCTGCCAGTACCATCCTGTTTTGATGACAACAGCTTTGTAATCTACCTTGAAATCCAGGAGTGTGTTGACTGCACCTTTCTTTCTCCAGGTTCCTTTGGGTATTTGGGGTCTTTAGTGACTCCATCCAAGTTTGAGGACTGTTTTCTATTTCCTCGAGTAATGCCACTGGAATTCATATAGGGATTTCATCACATCTGTCGATTGCTTTGGGTACGATGGACATGTTCACATAATTAACTCTTCCAGTTAAGGAGCATGGCGTATGCTACCATTTGTTTGTGTTGCCTTCCAAATCTTTGACCCATACATTCTGCCCCCCTGGACACACATATTTTTCATTTCTTTTCTGCCATGTGTTGAGTGTACTATGTCTTTCTCATTCTTGGTTACTTTTATTTCTAGATTTTTTGATGCAATTGTAAATGGCATTGTTTTTTTAATTTCTCTTGGCGAAAGTGTGTCATCAGTATACAGAAATGCAAGAAGTTGGGTCATCTGGGTGGCTCCATATGTGAAGCGTCTGCCTTCAGCTCAGGTCATGATCCCAGAGTTCTGGGATTGAGCCCCGTGTTGTGCTCCCCGCTTAGTGAGGGTCTGCTTCTCCCTCTTTCTGACACTCCCCCTGCTCGTGCTTTTTCTCTTCCTGTCAAATAAATAAATAAAATCTGAAATAAATAAAGACAACAGATCTTTGTATATTGACTTTATATCCTGCAGCTTTCTTGAATTTGTTTATTCTAACAGGTTTTTTTTTTTTTTTAGGAATCTTTCCGGATTTCCTGTCATTTGCAAATTGTGACAGTTTCCTTATGGATTTCATATCTTTCCCCTTTTTAAAAATTGTTATTCACCCTACAGTACTTCATTTGTTTTTGATGTAGTGTTCCATGATTCATTGTTTGCATATAACACCTAGTGCTCATTATGACACGTGCCCTCCTTTTTTCTTTTAAAGAATTTATTTATTTATTCGACAGAGATAGAGACAGCCAGCAAGAGAAGGAACACAAGCAGGGGAGTGGGAGAGGTAGAAGCAGGCTCATAACGGAGGAGCCTGATGTGGGGCTCAATCCCATAATGCCAGGATCACGCCCTGAGTCGAAGGCAGACGCTTAACCACGGTGCCACCCAGGTGCCCCCTGCCTTGTTAAATTTAACCATTCTAACTGGTGTAAGGTGGTATCTCATTGTAGTTTTGATTTGTATTTGCCTGATGGCAAGTGATGTGGAGCATTTTTTCATATGTCTGTTGGCCATTTGTATCTCTTTGTGTCTTCTGCCCATTTTTTGGGTGTTGAGTTTGAGGAGTTCTTTATAGATCTTGGATACCAGCCCTTTATCTGTAATATCATTTGCAGATATCTTCTTCGATTTCATAGGTTGCCTTTTTGTTTTGTTGATCATTTGCTTTGCCGAGCAGAATATTTTTATCCTGATGAAGTTCCAATACTTCATTTTTGCTTTTATTTCCTTTGCCTTTAGAGACGTGGCTTGCAAGAAGTTGTTGTGTCCAAGGTTGAAGAGTTCTTTTGATTTTGATATGAGACAGGAATCCATTATATTTCTTTCCTGATTGTATTCGAGCCCTCTGTCTTTCTTGGTGAGTCTACCTAAGTGTCAGTTTTGTTTCTCTTTCCAAAAAAGGCAGCTCTCATTTTTTTTTTTGTTTGTTTTTTTTTTTTTTTTGTCTTTTTAGTCTCCGTTGGATTTATTTATGCATCCTTTTTGTTATTTCCTTATTTCTACTAATTTGGGGCTTTGGTTGTTGTTTTATTTTCTACTTCTTTACCAAATAAATCAGGTTGTTTTTTGGAGAGCATCATATGGATTGATGAAGACTTGAGTTTCTATGAATGTCCCCCATAAAGCTACTTTTGCTGCATCCCATAAGTTTTGTAGGAGGTTGTCTTTTTCATCAGTGTCAAGGTACTTCTAAAATTTTTTTGATTTCTTCTTTGTTCTGTAGCATGTTGTTAAATCTCCACATATTTATTTAAGATTCTTTAAGTATCTGACAGAGAGTGAGACAGCGAGAGAGGGAACGCAAGCACGGGGGTGGGAGAGGGAGAAGCGGGCTTCCCACTGAGCAAGGATCCTGGGATCACGACCTGAGCTGAAAGCAGATCCTTAACGACTGAGCCACCCAGGCCCCAAAAATCTCCACCTATTTTTGACTGTCTCATTTTTTTCTTGAGACTGATTTCTATTTTCATATCATTGTGGTTGGACAAGATTTGAAGCAGAAGAGAGCATTCAGATGAAAGGTTTGTTTCCTGGAGGGTTTTCTGCGGGGAGACCATGAGTTCCATGGGACGGAGGAAGGTTTTGTGAGACGGGGGTGGGGTTAACCCTTGTTAGAATTACTGACTAGTACCATGCAGGCTGTATGCCAATGTTCACACCATAGTCCTGATGGACTTGTACTTCATTAGAAATATTTTCTAGGAGGTGTAGGCATAGCCTTCACTTAAAGAAAGGTGCCATGTGGGTTCATGGCATGACCCCAGGTCAGCAACAAGGATGTATGGTATTGTGGGTGATCAGAAACAGGCTTTCTGTGGGAAGTGACAGAAATAAGGTATGGTGAGCTCCATGACCATAGGTGAGGTCCCGAGTGACCCACTGGGTGTTGGGTTCTGTGGATCTGTCTCATCATGTGCTGTGGAATTCAGGGACACCCTCCTCTCTGTGGATTTGTGTGGAGACAGGTAGACATCAGTGTCTGGCCAGGCACGAGGGTTGCACTGGACCACCACCAGAGGTGCAGCGTGCAGGGGAGCCACTGCTTGGTTTCCACTAAAGCTGACCAGGGTCTGTGACCATGATTCCTAGCAGCTGCAAGGGGCGAGGAGGCCAGGGCTAGTGCACACTTCCTAGACTTGTGTTCAGGACTAGTCTGGAGCACACTGAAGTCAACCACACCGAGCACAGAAGGCATCCAGTCAGTGTAGCTGTGGGCACTGCTCCCATGGTACTTTCGGGCCGGATCCATGCTGCCACCTCCTGCATTTCATCATCATCTTCAAGGTCATGTGCCTCTGCTCTTGCCCCATGGCCTCTGGGGTATTGTCCGTCCTCTATCTGTTCCTCGTCCCCGGTGCCCTGTGCAGTCCGATGCCAGGGTAGCCTTCTTGAGACAAACATCTGGCCCTGATGGAACACTTCCATGGATCTCGTGTGATGCGAGGATGATGCCCTTCCCTAAAAGGGGGCTGCAGATCCCCATCAGGAGAGCCATGTCTCCCTTTTCAGCATGGCCTGCCCACCCCTCAGTCTTGTTCAGGGAAGCTCTCCCCACTTCCTGAGATGACAGCTCTGAACTTAAAAATGAATGTTATTTTACATAAATCTATGCCTTAGTTCATCCATGGCATGTCTTTCAACCCCGTTAGTGGGCTTTTTTTTTTTTTAGCAGTTCTGAAGGGCTGTCTGCTCAAGGAGGGGATGACCTGGGCAGGGCAGCTTTCCCTCTCATCTCCCTCAGCATGTCTCTGAGCCCTGGGGCCAGCTGTCCCACTGAGGATTGAGGGACCCGAACCAGCCCATCCTGAGCCCAAGCTGTGTCAGCTCATAGACGGATGCGTGTTGGACCGGTGGGCAGCTGGCATGGGCCAGGGACAGGCAGTGTCTCCTTCTCATTCCTTCCCTCCCTTCCTCCCAGAGGTAGCTCAGAGCAGCCTTCAACCCCTACATCTCCAGATCCCTTGACCTGTGCTTCCTGTGTTCAGCTGGTGACCTTGGAGTTTCCCATGGATTCTACCTCCTGTACCCTCTCCTGTAGCAGTTCGTGGATCAGAGGAGGGGTCGGACCCTCTCTGTTTTAGGTCTTCTTCCTGTCCCGCACCAAGCCCACCCACCTTTGCATCTTCCATGTATGTGCTTGGAAGCAAGCCCATCCACAGGGAACCTATTAGCCAAATGGATCCAGGCAATGAACATTGAAGTAGAGATCCAGGATCCATAATAAACCTGCTCTGAAACCTGTCCCAAAGTCTGTGACTCTCTCACACTGAAACAGAAACAATAATAGCTTTCTGGACTGTAAAGTGACATGTGTCTCTACTTCCAATCTTGAATGCATAGGTGCTGAGCCTGGACAGAAAAGGACCATGGCTCCCGTGGACTGGGATCCATGGTAAGAACTCAGTGAAATCTGAATTCAAGGCATAGAGTGAATAATTATTGTAGAGTGAATCCTCCGAAGTACGGCTTATGCACAGTGCACAGGGAAAGCTTTTTCGAAGAGGTTCCTGAAAGAAAAATCTTTTGTTAAAATTTATTTTAATTCCAGTAGAGCTAACATACAGTGTTACATTCGTTTCAGGTGTCCAATAGTGATTCAGTAATTCCATATATTACTCAGTGGTCGTCAAGAAAAGCGTCCTCTTAATCCCCTTCATCTATTTCACTCATCCCTCTATTCACCTCCTCTCTGGTAACCATCCGTTTGTTCTCTGTTGTTAAGAGTTTATATTTTGGTGTGTCTCCTTTTTCTCTTTTAGTTATTTATTTTTGTTTGTTGCTTAAATTCCCTATTAGAGTGACATCGTATGGGATTTGTCTTTCTCTGACTGACTGACTTTAGTTAGGATAATACTCTCTAGCTCCATCCATGTGGCTGCAAATGGCAAGGTTTCATTCTTTTTCAAGCCGAGTAATACTCCATTGTGTGTGTATGTGTGTGTGTGTGTGTGTGTGTGTGTGTGTGTGTGTGTGTGAATACACACATCTATCATCTCATTTGTAAATTTTTCTACAGACACTTGGGTTGCTTCCATATTGTGATATTGTAAATAATGGTGCAAGACACATAGGGGTGCACGTATCCTTTTAAGTTACTGTTTTCCTATTCTTTGGGTAAATATGTGTAGTGTGATTGTTGGATCATAGGGTAGTTCTATTTTTAATTTTTTGAGGAACCTTCATACTGTTTTCCACAGTGGCCACCACAGTTTGCATTCCCACCCACAGTTTGCGAGGATTCCCCTTTATCCACATCCTCCCAACACCTGCTCTTTGTTGTGCTTTTGATGTTAGCCATTCTGACAGGTTTGAGGTATTACCTCATTGTCCTTTGGAATTACATTTTCCTGATGATGGGTGATGGTGAACATCTTTTCACGGGACTGTTGGCCATTTGTATTTCTTTTTTGGAGAAATGTCTGTCCATGTCTTCTGCCTATTTTTTAACTGGATTATTTGTTTTTTGGGGGTCGAGTAGTATCAGTTCTATATGTTTTGGACACTATCCCTTTATTGCATATGATGTTTGCAAATATCTTCTCCCTTTGAGTAGGTTGTCTTATGATTTTTACGTTTTCATTGTTCTTCTGCCATATGGAAACTATTTATTTTGCTGTATTCCCAATAGTTTATTTTTGCTTTCATTTCCTTTGCCTCAGGACACAGTCTAGAAAAACGTTGGTATGGTCCATGTCAAGAAGTTACTGTCTTCCCTCCTGTAGGATTTTTATGGATTCAGGTCTTATATTGAGGTCTTGAAACTGTTTTGTGTTTGTCTGTATTGTGTAAGAAAGCAGTCTAATTTCATCCTTTTGTGCATAGCTGTCTAGTTTTCCCAACACCATTTGTTGTAGTGACTGTCCATTTCCCTTTTGATATCGTTGCTTGCTTTGTGGAAGATTCATGGACCACATAATTGTGGGTTTCTGTCTGAACTTGTGTCCTGTTCCTTTGGTCGCTGTGTCCAGTTTTGTGCCGTACTGTCTTGTTAGGATGACTGCAGCTTTGTAGTATAACCTGAAATCTGAAATTGTGAGTCCTCCAGCTTTGTTTTTCTTTTCCACATTGCACTGGCTGTTTGGAATCTTTAGTGGTTCCATACAAATGTTTAGGATTGTTTATTCGAGGTCTTTTGTTCTTTAATTTAAATTCAATTAGCCAACTTACAGTACATCATTAGTTTCAGATGTAGTCTTCAATAAATTTTCAGTCGTGTGTAACACTCAGTGCTCATTGTATCGTGTGACCTCCTTAATGCTACTCACCCAGTTACCCCTCCCAACTTCTCTTCCAGCAATCATCAGTTTCTTGCGATAGTTAAGAGTCCATCATGGGTTTTCTCCCTCTCTGATGACTTCCCATTCTATTTTCCCTTCCTTCCCCTATGGTCATCTTCCTTGTTTCTGATATTCCACATAGGAGTGAAAGCATATGATCATCGCCTTTCTTTCATTGACTTATTCCACTCAGCATAATACCCTCCAGCTCCACCCAGGTCGGTGTGATGGTAAGTACTCATCCTTTCTGATATCTGAGTAATATTCTATTATATATATGATCCACATCTTCTTTATCCATTCATCTGTCCATGATCATCTGCACTCCTTCCACAGTTTGTCTATGATGGATATTGCTGCTATGAATACTGGGGTGCATGTGTCCCGTCTTCACTACCTCTGTCTCTTTGGGGTCGATACCCAGTAGGGCAATTGCTGGGACATAGGGTAGCTTTATTTATAACTTCTTGAGGAAACTCCGTACCATTTTCAAGAGTGGCTGTACCGGACTGCATTCGCACAGGGGTGTAAGAGGGTTCCCGTTTCTCCACATCCTCTCCAAGATGTGTAGTTTCATTTCTTCTTATTTTTAGATATTCGGCCTCGTGTGATATGGCATCTATAGTGGTTTAGATTTGCATTTCCCTGAAGCCAAGTGATATGAAGCATTTATGCATGTATCTTTTGGTCACCGCTACCTCATCATTAGTGAAGTGACTTCTCATTTTAATCCATCTCAAGACCTAAAGCTGGGTAAGTCTCTGAAGCTGGATGATGCCATCGGTTGGAAGTGTGGAGAATTTCAAAAGATCTCCATGGAGAGCAAGTTTAAAGGTCAGTGTGAAGCTACTAATTGGATCCGGGGAGATCTCTGAAAGTGGGGATTGCCTGGGATGGGCTGAGGGGGGCCCTCCGATTTTCCTATGAATCCTTGCTGCAGCCCCAAATGGACAGTTTCCTGCTGTGGGGCAGGCTGAGTCCTCTAGTCGTGCAGAGGTGAGCCCAATGCCTGGTGCCTTGGAGGCAGGCAAACGGGGAGGGACCCTCAGCAGAAGACCCAGGGTTAGGTTAGGCCTCAAGGACAGCAGGTCTGAACTGCCCAGTGCTCAGAGAGCTCCCAGGCCGAGTGAGATGAGGGCACAATGGCGGGTGAGTGTGAGCCTTGGGGTGTCATCCGGAAGGGCCCACAAAGGTCAGGGTTCACCAGAAGGGGCTCTCAGGGGTTGCCCCAATTCTTGCCCTGAATGCTCTGTTCCCCAAAATGGTGCAGTTAACTGTGGGCTGCAGGCTGAGTCCTACGGTGGGGCTTGGGTGTCCCCAATCCCCCAGAGTGGGGTGCCAGGACCCTGGGGAAGGACCCCTCTGTGGCCAACCTAGGGTAAGGGTTAGGGTCCAGGAGCCCGGCAGGGACATACTGCAGGCTGTGCGGCGAGCTCTGTGGAGGGCTGAGAGGAGGCCATGGGGGAGGGTGAGCATGGGCCTCAGGGTTGGGGCACGGGGGACTGCCAAAAGTGGGGACGGGCTCCGGGGGCCTCCCCAAATTCTCGTGCCCTGTAGGCTCCGTAGAGCCCCCAGGGGCACGGTTTCCTGTCGGGTGGCAAGCTGAGTCCTGCGGTGGGGCACAGGTATCCCAATTCCCCAGGGCTGCAGTGTAAGCCTCCTGGGGAGGCCCCCACACCCACGGCCGGGCTAGGGCTAGGGTTAGGCCCCAGGAACCCCGCAGGCCTGATCTGCTGGCTGTATGGCTAGTTACCCGGGCTGAGGTGAGGGTGTGGGGAGGGTGAGCGTGGGCCTCAGGGTTGGGGTGCGGGAGGCTGCCGTTGTTCGCTGGTGGCTCAGGAGGGCCCTCCTTGTTCTCCCACCCTGAATGCTCTATGGCCTCTCAAGGTGCACGGTTTCCTGCGTGGTGGCAGACTGATTCCTGCTGTGGGGCTCAGGTGTCCCGAATCCCCGCGGCTGCGACTTCAGGCTCCTGGGGAGGGGCCCCTCCACAAATGAACTAGGGTTAGGGTTGGGGCCCAGGAACCCCGCAGGCCAGATCCGCCCGCTATGTGGCGAGCTCCGCCGCGGTCTGAGGTGAGGGTGCGGGGTGGGGTGAGCATGGGCTTCAAGGTTGGGTTTAGGAATCGCCGAAGTTCGCCTGGGGCTCTGGGAGCCCTCCTGGTTCTCCCGCCCTGAATGCTCTACAGCCTCCCAAGGAGCACGGTTTCCTGTGAGCTGGCATGCTTTATCCTGCAGCGGGGCTCAGGTGTCCCCAGTCCCTGGGGCTGTGGCACCGGGCCCCAGGGGAGGGGCCCTACCCAGCCGACATAAGGACAGGTCTAGGCCCCAGGAACCCTACAGGCCTGATCTGCCAGCTCTGCGACGAGCTCGGTGGCAAGCTGAAGGGAAGGCGTGGGGCGGGATGAGCGTGGGCCTCAGGGTTGGGGTGTAGGGGGCCACCGAGGATCGCTTGGGTCTCAGGGGGGCCCTACCAGTTCTCTTGCACGGGATGCTGTGTGGCGCCCCAAGGGGCATGGTTTCCTGAGGGGTGGCAGGCTGAGTCCCGTGGTGGGGCTCAGGTGTACCCAATCCCCGGGGTTAGGGTACGGATCAGGGTATGGATTAAGGTTAGGGTATGGGTTACGGTTAGAGTACGGGTGAGGGTAGGGGTTAGGGTTAGGGTAAGGAGAGGGTACGGGTTAGGGTTGAGTTTAGGGGTTACAGGTTAGAGGTTATGGGTTAGGGTACAGATTAGGGTTTAGGGTATGGGTTAGGGTTTGGGTTTAGGGTTAGGGTTAGGGTTGGAGTACGGGTTAGGTTTAGGGTACAGGTTAGGGTTAGGGTACGGGTTAGGGTACGCATTAGGGTACAGTTTAGGGTAAGGGTTAGTGTACGATTTAGGGTAAGTGTTGACATACGGATTTGGGTATGGTTTAGGGTACGGGTTAGGGTTACGGTACGGGTTAGGGTTAGGGTATAGTTTAGTGTTATGGTACAGGTTAGGTTACGGTTTAGGGTTGGGGTTAGGGTACGCGTTAGGGAACGGGTTAGGGATAGGGATAGGGTATGGTTTATAGTTAGTGTATGGGTTAGGGTTCGGGCTAGGGTACAGGTTAGGGTTAGGTATGGGTTAGGGTCCGGGTTAGGGATAGGGCACGGGTTAGGGTATGGGTTTGTGTACGGGTTAGGGTATGGGTTAAGGTTAAGGTAAGGGTACTGGTTAGGGTTAAGGTACGGGTTACAGTTTAGGGTTTAGGGTTACGGTTAGGGTACAGGTTAGGGTTAGGGTACGGGTAGGGTTAGGGTACGGTTTATGGTACGAGTTAGGGTATGGGTTAGAGTCCGGGTTTAGGGTTTAGGGTTAAGGTTAGGGTACAGGTTAAGGTACTTGTTAGGGTTACGGTTAAGGTTAGGGTACGGTTTAAGTTATGGGTTAGGGTACAGTTTAGGGTTAAAGTTAGGGTACGGGTTAAGGTATGGGTTAGAGTACATGTTACGGTTACGGTTAGAGTTAGGGTACAGGTTAGGGTTAGGGTTAGGGTACGGGTGAGGGTACGGGTTAGGGTTAGGTTTAGGGTTAGGTTACGGGTTAGGGGTAGGGTTAGCTGAAGGGGTAGGGTGAGGGGTAGTGTTAGGGGTATGGTAGGGGTCGGGGTAGGGTTAGGGTTTAGGGTTAGTGTTTGGGGTTTGGGGTTAGTGGTTAGGGTTAGGGTTTCATGTTTAGGGTTTCGGGATTAGGGTTAGGGCTTAGGGTTTAGGGTTTAGTGTTAATGTTAGGGTTTAAGGTTTAAGGATTAAGGTTTAGGGTTAGGTTTAGGGTAGGGTTAGGCTTAGGGTAAGGGTTAGGGGTTAGAGTTACGGTTAGGATTAGGGTTTAAGGTTCAGGGTTTAAGGTTATGGGTTAGGGTTTAGGGTTAGTGTTAGACCCCAGTAGGCCAGCAGGACTGATGCGCCGGCTGTGCGGCGAGCGGAGGTGTGGGCCGAGGTGAGGGCGCTGGCGAGCGAGGGAATAGTATGCAGTGTTTTGGCGCGAGGGGCCTTTTACGTCACTAGAGGCTCGGAGGGCCCTGCCTGTTCTCCCGCCCTGAATGACCGGAGGCTCCCCTAGCGACCCGTGTGGTGGCGGGGTGGCAGTGTGAGTCTGGCAATGCGGTTTAGGTGTCCCCAATGCTGTGCGTTGCAGCTCAAGGCCCCTTGGGAGGGGCCCCTCTAGGGCCGTCCTAGGGTTAGTGTTAGCACCCAGGAGTCCGGCAGGCATGATCCGCCAGCTGTGTGGTAGCAGAAGGCCAGGCCGAGGTGAAGATGCCAGCGAGCTGGAGCGTGGGCCCAAGCATTTTGGCACGGGGGGGCCTTGGAAGGTCGCCGGGGGATTGGAGGGCCCTGCCGGTTCTCCCGCCCTGAATGGCCAGAGGCGCCCTTAGCAGCCCGGGTGGTGGCAGGGCGGCACGGTGAGTATAGCGCTGGGGCTCGGGGGACCCCAATCCCTGGCGTTGCTGTGCCAGGCCCCTTGTGAGGTTCCGCTCGGGGGCCAACCTAGGGTTAGGGTTAGCCCCCAGGAGGCTGGCAGGCCCGATCCGCTGGCTGTGCGTGAGCAGAGGGGCGGGCCGAGGTCAGGGCGCTGGTGAGCAGGAGCATGGGCCCAAGCATTTTGGCGCATGGGGGCTTAGAAGTTCACTGGGACTCGGAGGGCCCTGCCCGTTCTCCCGCCCTGAAAGACCGGCAGCACGCCTAGTGGCCTGGTTTGCAGCGGGACGGCAAAGTGAGTCCTGGCTTGGGCTCGGGGGTCACCAATCCCTGGCACTGAGGCACCAGGCCCCTTCGAAAGGGCCCCTCATAGGCCACCCTAGGGGTAGTGTTAGCCCCCAGGAGGCGGGCAGGCCTGATGTGCCGGCTGTGCAGCGACCGGAGGGGCGGGCCAAGGTGAGGGCGCTGGGGAGCGGGAGCGTGGGCCCAAGCGTTCTGGCGCAGGCGGCCTTTGAAGGTCGCCGGGGGCTCGGAGGGCCCTGCCCGTTCTCCCACCCTGAAAGACCGGCAGCACGCCTAGTGGCCCGGGTTGCGGCAGGGCAGCAGGGTAGAGTCTGGCGCTGGGGCTTTGGGGTCCCCAATCCCAGGTGTTGCGGCGATAGGCGACTTGGGATGGGCCCCTCAGTGGCCGACCTAGGGTTAGAGTTTGCACCGAGGAGGCCGGAAGTCCGGATCCACCCGCTCTGCAAGGAGCGGAGGGGTGGGCTGAGATGAGGGCGCTGGCGAGCAGGAGCGTGGACCCAAGCGTTTTGGTGCTGGGGCCTTCAAAGGTCGCCGGGGGCTCGGAGGGCCCTGCACGTACTTCCGCCCTGAATGCCCGACGGCGCACCTAGCGGCCCGGGTTGCAGAGGGGCAGCAGTGTGAGTCCGGTGCTAGGGCTCAGGGGTCTCCAATCCCCGGTGTTGCAGCGCCAGGCCCCTTGGGAGGGGCCCCTCGGGTGCGACCTAGTATTAGGGTTAGCCCCCAGGAGGCCCTCAGGCCCGATTCGCCAGCTGTGTGGTGAGTGGAGGGTCGGGCGGAGGTGAGGCCGCTGGCGAGCAGGAGCAAGGGCCCAGGAGTTTTCGAGGGGGGGGTCCTTCGAAGGTCGCCAGGTGCTCAGAGGGCCGTTCACGTTCTTCCGCCCTGAATGACAGGCGACTACCCTGGCGGCCCGGTTAGAGGAGGGGCGGTAGGGTGAGTCTAGCGCTGGGGCTCGGGGTCCCCAGTCCTCGGCGTTGGGGTGCCAGGCCCCTTCGGAAGGGCTCTAGGGGGCTGACCAAGCATTACTGTTAGCCCCCAGGAGGCTGGCAGACCCGATCTGCCGGCTGTGTGTCGAGCAGAGGGGCAGGCCTAGGTGAGGGCGCTGTGGAGCAGGAGTGTGGGCCCAAGCGTTTTGGCACGGGGGGCCTTCGAATGTTGCCAGGGGCTTGGAGGGATCTGCCCGTTCTCCCTCCCTAAATGACCGACAGTGCTCCTAGTGGCCTGGGTGGTGGCAGGGCGACACGGTGAGTCCGGCGCTGGGGCTCGGGTGTCCCCAATCTCAGGCATTGTGGTGTCAGGCCCCTTCAGAGGGGCCCCTCAGGGGCCAACCTAGGGTTATGGGTAGCCTCCAGGAGGAGGGCAGGCCTCATCCACCGGCTCTGCAGCGAGTGGAGGGGCGGGCCAAGGTGAGGGCACTGAGGAGCAGGAGCATGGGCTCAAGTGTTTTGGATGGGGGGGCCGTTGAGTGTCGCCATGGACTCGGAGGGCCCTGCCCATTCTCCCGCCCTGAATGACCAGCGGCACCCCTAGCGGCCCGGGTGGCAGCGGGGCGGCAGGGTGAGTCCGGCGCTGGGGCTCGGAGGTCCCTAATACCCAGCGTTGCGGCGCCAGGCCCCTTGGGCGGGCCCCTCGGGGGCCGACCTAGGGTTAGGGTTAGCCCGCAGGAGGCTGGCAGGCTCGTTCCACCATGTGTGGTGAATGGAGGTGTGGGTCGAGGTGAGGTAGCTGGTGAGTGGGAGTGTGGGCCAGAGCATTTTGGCTTTGGCTTGGGGTGCCTTCGAAGGTCCCAGGTGGCTCGGAGGGTGCTGCCCGTTCTGTCGCCCTCAAGGACTGGCGACGCCCCTAGTTCCCCATGTGGCGGTGGGGTGGCAGGGAGCTTCCGGCGCTGGGACTTGGGGGTTCCCAATCCCTGGCATGCGGCGCCAGGCCACATGGGAGGGGCCCCTTGGGGGCGACCTAGGGATAGGGTTAGCCCCCAGGAAGCCAGCAGGCCCGATCCGCCAGCTCTGCAGCGAGTGGAGGGGTGGGCCGAGGTTAGGGCGCTGGCGGGCAGGAGTGTGGGAGCCAGAGTTTTTGCGTGGGGGGCCTTCGAATGTCGCAGGGTGATCGGAGGGCCCTGCCCGTTCTCCCTTCCTGAATGGCAACGACCCTAGTGCCCTCGGTGCCTATGGGGTGGCAGAGTGAGTACAGCACTGGGGCTCGGGGGTCCCAAATCCACGGCATTGTGGTGCCAGGATCCTTGGGAGGGGCCCCTCGGGGGTGACCTAGGGTAAGTGCTAGCCCCCAGGAGTCTAGGAGGCCCATTCCGCCAGCTCTGCAGCAGGCGGAGGGGCAGGCCGAGGTGAGGGCGCTGGCGAGAGGGAGTGTGGGCCCAAGCATTTTGGCACAGGGGCCTTCGAAGGTCGCCGGGGGCTTGGAGGGCCCTGCCCGTTCTCTTGCCCTGAAAGACTGGCAGTGCCCCTAGCAGCCCGGGTTGCCACGGGGCAGCAGGCTGACTCCGGTGCTGGGCTCGGGGGCCCCAATCCCCGGCGTTGTGGCACAAGGCCCCTTGGGAGGGGCCCCTCGGGGGCCGAGCTAGGGTTAGGGTTCGTCCCCAGGAGACCGGCAAGCCCGGCGCTAAGTGGTTCAGGCAATGTAACAAAAATGCCATACACTTATCTGTAAGAAATAACAGTGTACAGGAACCCTCTTAGCCCTAACATCATCCTTTCTGAATATGGAAGCCAGCCCCAAAGTGGTCGTGGAAGTCTGACGAACGCGCTAAGCACTTTTCTCTGAGTCACCACACTATACAGGGAAAGACCAATGTACATCTTCTTTCACGAGTAGGAAGCATTAATGAAAAGGTTCTGGAATTTCGAGGACTCTGACCCATCCTTATTGGTAATAAACCACCGTGTACAGGAAAACACCTTCAACTCTCATCAGTCTCCTCAATCCTGACTCCCATTCAACTTTGGATGTGTAGGACTAGGGAAATGTCCACATCTTATTGCTAAGAAAGAACGATGTCAGGGTAATGCCCTTCAAGTCACATCAGCCTTCCTGAAGACGGAAGCAGGAATCAAGGTGGTTATATTACCATGAGGTAAGGAAGATGTGCATAGAAGTGAGAAACAACAGTGGGCAGGACCTCTCTTCCAAGGAACAGTATCTTTGCTTAATGTTCAATCCCTATGGTAAGTGGTTGTGGGCATTTGTGAGGTCAAAATCTTGAGTGTTTTGTAAAACCTCTTGGCCATTCACAGATGAGACTAAGGTAGTTGGGGACTCCTAGGCAGTGATTTGTCCACTGTCAAAAATATGAAAAGATAAAAGAGACAGATGAGGTCTCCTCAGGCATTGTCCTTTATCCTCATCCTCCGTGAGGATGGCCATCTCTGGACAGCTCAGTGGCAGGGTCTCATTCACAGTGGGGGCATCTGTTCCTCACAGACATCAGGCAGGGAAATGGATTTGGTTCTCTGTGCCAGCCCAGCCACAGCTGAGTGTCACAGCACCCTCTCGTGGGCTCATAAGAGTTTCACTGTCACCAGGCAGGTCATTGTATTTGATAAACCACTGTGAGAGTTTGCAATCGCCTTCATCTGCAACCTCCTAGAGGCAAATGCAGGTGTCTGGTACCATGTGAAGTCATGTGAAGGCATTGTGAGAAATTGTCCTTTTGGTTAAGAAAAACATGGCTGGGGCTCCTGGCTGGCTCAGCCAGTTAAGCATGTGCCTTTGGCTCAGGTTATGTTCTCAGGGTTCTGGGATCGAGCCCGGGTTCCCTGTTCAGCAGGAAAGGAGTTAGGGAAATAGCTTAGAACCCACAGAGAATGTGAATAAAGGGGAGTGAAATGGAATTTGGTCTGTGTTTTGCTTTAGGGATTGGAAGTTAGTTTTTTCTCAATTGTGATTGTTCTTGAAACAGAGAAGCTGTATTGGTTTTTTTTTACCTTTAATTTTTTTCTAATAATAATTTTTTATTATGATATGTTAGTCACTATACAGTATTTCCTTAGTTTTTGATGTAGTGTTCCGTGATTCATTATTTGCATATAACACCCAGTGCTCCATGCAATATGTACCTTCCTTAATACCCATCACTGGCCCATCCCAATCCCCCACCCCTCTCCCCTCTGAAGCCCTCAGTTTGTTTCCCAGAGTCCATAGTCTCTCGTGGTTCATTCCCCCTTCTGTTTAGGGTCCATTGTCTAAAGGGACAGACAGTGGAAGTTCACCAAATATAAGATCGAAATTTCATTGTTCATTATAGATGCCGCTAAGTAGTTCCCAGACATTTCATTCTACTGTAGTAATTCATTATACCTGTGAAGGTGCACGTGGAAGACAATTGATGCATTCATAGTGGTAATAAAACACGCCCCTCAGTAGTAGAATAAGAGAGGATGCATATGTGTAAAATTATTCGACTACAGCTTCCATGCTTTCCCTTTGGTTCCTTATTATCTATGAAATTGGACAATTTTTGTTCTCTAGGCTTAAAACTCATTGTCAGTATTTAGAGTTTTTCAATGCTGATCTTCTCCTGTATAAGTTACCAAAACCTAAAATATGTATGAAATTTAAAAAACGCTATATTGAAAATGACAGCAGGGAAGTTCCATTTTGTGAATATTGTGTCAATGGATCTCTATTTTGACATCAGTGTTCATTAGAAATGATGACATTTCATGTGAGTATAAATATCAATGTGAAAAAGAAAAGGTAGGAAGAACCTTGAATGTTTAAGTAATTGCTGAAATGACAGGTGTGTGTGTGTGTGTGTGTGTGTGTGTGTGTGTAATTGATTTTCAGTGAGTGGTTCAGCTTCTTGTAGGGCCTCCGAGCGAGCCCAGGTGAACCTTTCAATGAGTTGGTATCTGTTTTCAGAACATGGGAATATCTTAGTACAATAGTCAATCAGGCAAGCTTTGAGGTCTTGAAGAGTTTCAGTCCTCAGCGATGGTGTTGCAGACCCTTGTGAGCAAACCCTAGGGTATGCTCAGAGCCCTCATTAGCTGGTACCAACGTGTGACGATTTCAGACAGCATTTCTCAAAGAAGTACCTCTTGAGTCTCTGTCCTTGTCAGTTCCCTACACTTCCTTACACTAGTTATGTGATCAGTGTGTTTCAGGATAATCCCCACATGTGATTTTTGCTATTTCCTACTAGTCCTATCTGTTTCTCATGTTCTTCTTTTATGGTAGGTGTTGGGAAGCAACCTGTGTGGTGTAGGAAGGGGTGTGGTAGTTGTCTGCCTTCAGAGGACCGAATGATGCCTAGAAATTGTACTGTAGGTTGAGGTCAATTGTCCATCCTCTGAGTGTCAGGAATTCCATCACTTTACTTTGATGCTAGTCTGTTCTTCAAGCTGTCCTCAGAAATAAGGACGTCATCCATCTAGGGAATACTTTTTTGTGTGTATGTTTTCATTTTAGGAAAGGCCTTTCTGTTCCTGAAAATAATACTGTAGAGTACCCTTTCTGGGTTTTATTGGACATCAGTCAATCTTTTGTGAAGTATTCGTTTATAAATAGACTTTTTATGGTTGATGAGCAGGAATTCTTTATTGACAAGTCTTTGTCAGTGTGTGTATTGCAAATCTTTACTTCCCAGACTGTGGTTCACTTTTTCATTTTCTTATGGTCATAAGATAAGGAGAAATGTCACATTTTTATGAAGTCCCACTGAATTCTTTTAAATGGTTAGTGCACCATATGTCCTACCCCAAGATTGACAGGTTCTGCATTTTCTTTCAGAAACTGTCCAATGGGAAGCTACAATCCATCTCAAATTTATAAATTGCATTTTTAATTCTAATAGGGTATTTATAGACTGGTTTGTATTTTCTATGTACACAATCATATTATCTGTGAATAGTTACAATTATCCCCTCAATTCTTATACTTTTTGTTTCCCTTGCCTTCTAACAGTGGTAGATTCTCCGATGCCATGTTGAATAGAGCAACATTGTTTGAAGATTTTAATATACCTTTCTCAATATCTGACAGAAAAAGCAGACAAAACATTGGTAACAAATGTGACCTAATTGACATATAGGGAACATTCCATAATAAGTGCAGAATACATTATTTGCAAGTGGTCATAGACTCTTTACCCAAATAAATAATAGATGGGGCCACAAATCAATGCTACAAATGTTAAACCCTGAAATTAACTAGATTCTATTCTTAGACCACAGGCGAATTGAGCCACAGTCATAGCGAAAAGAAAACCAGGAAGTCCTTCAATGTTTAAAATTAAATGGAACTTTGCTACATATCCTAAAGGTGAGAGAGGGAATCTCAATGGAAATTCTGAACCTTTTCTACATGAGGGCTCACACACAATGGCACTTTCTTTGTGAAGAGCATTATAATAACCTAGACAGGAGTTGAGCCTTAAGTCAGAATTCTGCCTGCCCCAGCCACACCTGGCAGCCTTGGCCTGTGGTCCCCCTCAGCTGTCCTTTCTGGTGGCCCTGAGCTAAGGGGGTGAACATGGCCATATGGAAATTAGAAGCTCCCCACTCTTAGTGATGACGTTGCTATCGTATTGTCCTCACCAGTCCAACAACATGATTTCTGAGTGAAACATGACACAACAGCTACTTCTTTGCCTTCCTTCAGGTTTGAAAATCATCTGATGAGTCATCTATTAGAAATATGGATTCAACATGTGTTCTTTCTTCTAGAAAAGAAATAGACCCAATAGCAATTATGTGTTCTTTAGCACCTGTTCCTGAGAGACATCATACTGGCTCTTTGTAGCATTCTGCCTCTTAAACTTCTCAACTAGGGTGTAGATATTTTTAGGCACATTTTCAGACGGTTAGAAAGGGACTCAGATGATATGAGTCACAGAGGATTTTAGTGTCAGAAACCTAAGTGGGATCCCCAAATTGACTCCAAATCCCTTGTTGTTCCATACAGGGTACTATTTCCCTCTTATCTCTGGTCTTCTCAATCTGGAAACCTATCAAGTATCAGGATTTTCTTGTCATGTGGACAAATGGAACGAATTCAGCGGGCCTTTTCACCTCTGCCCATGGTGATCATTAAGATCATTATCTTAGTGGAGGACCTCTGGGTAAGATACTCAAAGATCCTTAGGAATAGAGACAGTATAATATTTTTCTGGTATTAAAGTTACTGAAACCAACTATCTTTTTTAGTCCATTCAGGCTCTGGTATGTTCAGAGGGTGCTGTAAAACTGGTCTGAAATAGTATTGAAAAACACTCAGCTCAGCCTCTTCTACAAAGTGAGCCAATGCTTATAAACATGGCTAAAATATTCCCTTACCTACGATGACTCCCCAGCCATCGTAGTGTTTATATGGTATGACTGTGACTTACATTAGTCAACATTTGCAGAGAAAGAACTTAGTGCATCCAGTGGGCACTTCATGTTGAAATTAGTTTGTGACAACGAGCTACTGTGTTTTATTCTGCAGTCCAAGGGAATTGTGCCAGACATCTTTAAGGAGTTCTAGCAGTTCTACAATTCTGATTTTAAGTGGTCTGTGTGCTTCAGAGATTTGGTCAGGAGAAGGGCAGGAGTCCAGAGACTGTGAACACTTCTGTTACATGTGCTGACCATGGAGCGGGTAGCTTTCTGTGGGCATCATTTTGATTTCTTGGTACTCTTGTGAAGGTGCTTTTGTCTCAAATTCCTCCATTTAGGAGTAATTATAATGATGAAAGTAATTTTTATCTTATATCATCTGTGGGCCCTGATCCTGGGATCCCAGGGAAGCTATCCTTTAACATTTTACCCGGTTCAAAATGATTGGGCAAAACCTGAAAGCATGGGCCCTATTTCTGCCCCAAGCACATGTTGTACATCTGCTTCAAGAAGAAAACAATAACCAAAAATGCCAACATGAAGATAAGAAAAAATAAAGAACCTCTTTGGCTCCCATAAGATTAAAGTCATACTGACATGTACATACTGAACATGCATGAAATCATTGCATTTCCTAAAGCCCAAGCCTTGGAGGGTCTGAGAGCCACTGATCTTGCCCAGAACCAGGCACACCCCAGCAGGGAGGTCTGGTGCAGAAAGGGAAGGGGCAGGACTCTGAGGGTGGTCTTCAGCTAGAGGGGTCCCTGGAATGGGCCAGGTGTGTGGGGGGAGCCCAGCCCAGGACCCCACCTATGCCTATGCTGGGTGTTGGGTAGAGGAGGCACCTCTTGGACCCCCTGCACTTTCATGGTTCCAGGGGCTTGAGGGCGGCTTGCCTGGCTTCCCAGGGGCTGGGGCACCACCCTCCCTGACAAATCACCTCTTGGGAGTGGAGCTACGTCTCTGTGGGCTGTTCCAGAGTTGCAGTGGGGTGCAAACCTGGGACAGAAGAAGGGGAACTGGGAGAGAGAGAGTTGCCCTGCGGAGGTCCCGGCTGGTTAGAGAGCAGCGTGCACCGTGGGTGGGGGGGTCTGGGGGTAGGGTGCGCCCCAGGTGGGAGGCAGGGTTCTGGAAGGGCACCTGGAGAGGGTTCATTGTGGGAACTCAGGTGAGTTTTCTTTTTCCTTTTAAAGTCTCTTCTGCCCCATGTTCTCAACTGGCCTTATTCCCCATACCTGTGAACTCCAGGGCGCCCACTCACCTGAGCTTTTGTGGGATTGGTTGCAGAATTTCAGGGTTTCCCCTGTTCCCCGGGAAGAGTGCGGGTAAGGACCTCACAGAGTCCCCACCTTCAGTGATGTGTCCCACGGTTCTCTGACACAGTGCAGGTGATGCATCTTGAGAAGTACCCCAAGTTCAGCAGGGTGTGCCCTGGTCCCCCAGGCACAGGTGTGGCCGTAGCAAGCCCCAGAGCCGTCCCCCAACTTCAGCATTATGCCCCGTGTGCCCCCAGGTTAGTGGTAATTGGCTGTTAGAATCATGGAGGAAAATCCTCCAGGTGGGGGCCTGAAGGAGGGCGTAAACCAGACCCCACTCTAATTGCATTGGGAATAGACGAATTGAGGGTTTCTTTAGAAGAGTAAGTCTGCTTTCCAGAAAAGGCAAGGTCATTGGTCTATTGAGAATGAAGATAATTACTGATATACAACAAGTATGTGTTGCCCCTGCACCCAGAAACCGAAGCAGGTGTGCAGGCTATAGGTCAGAGGTGCCTTCTTCTCCCCAGCTGACAGCACTTCTCTGCTCTGGCTACAAGACACCCGAGGTTTTGAACGTCAGCATCGGAGTCAGCGAGGCAGCTTGTCACAGGACGCCAGTGTTCAGAGAAAGCACAGGTATGTTTGGCAAAATGTCCTATCTATGTCAGGGCTGGAGGTAAAACCTCTCATTATCCCAAAACCTCCTGGGCTTTTCTCTTTTCTCTAGTTGAGCCACAAAGTAAAATTGAAGTAGCTGCCAGCATTCTGGGTTTGGTGCAAGAATTACTTAGTTTCCCTGGAGGTAGAACTTTGCAGGGGATCACAATTTCTCTGTCCATTTACTGCTTACAAATGTATTTTGACCATCTGTTTCCTAGGAACCCTCTTTAATTAAAAAGGGAAGGTGAGATTCACTCTGTGCCTGTTTGTAACATCTAATTTGTTCCTTCATCTAACAGTGTTTATTCAATTGGGCCTAAGATATGGTTGAGTGGCCAGCATCTAGATTTAGGTGGTTTTTTTTCATCTGATACAGACTTGGATGATGTCATTTGACAAAGGTGATGTTTCATCATTGATTAGTTTATTCATCAGAAGAGTTAAAATTAGGGTGGAGGGGAAATTGAAAATTATCCAAAGCGGCCTGTTCCTGTTTAAAAGTTGAGCTTGACTTTCTAGTTTTACTAAATGTATTATCTCAATATTTTGAGGTGCCATATTCTCCCTGTAGTTTCTTTGGTGGTGGAGTCAGAAGGAGAGTCTGGGAATTCTTTTGGATAGTGGCATGCTGGTGGCTTCAAGGGGCTTGGCGTCAGGAGCCTTGGGGTGAAGTCTGAAACTGCTTGCCTGACCCTGGGTGCATCTCCCAGAGGTTTTGTTTCCTCTTATTAAATTGCCCACAGATAATGTTCTGCTTAAAGGGGAACCCTCCCATCCTATTGGTGGGAATGCAAAGTGGTGCAGCTAGTCTGGGAAAAGTCTGGGGCTTCCTCAAAAAGTTAAACATTGAACAACCACAGGATCCAGCAATTGCTCTCCTAGGTATTTACCCAAAGGATACAGAAATGCAGATTCGAAGGGGGTCCATGCACCATGATGTTCATGGCAGTAATGTCCGCAGTAGCCAAACTATGGAGAGAATCCCAAAGTCCATGCACTGATGAATGGATAAAGCAGATGTGGGATACATATAAATAATGGAATATGACCCAGCTTCAAAAAGAATGAAATCTTACAATTTGCAAGGATGTGGATGGATCTAGAGTGTATTAAGCTAAGCAAAATCAGTGAGGAAAGACAAATATCCTATACTCTCACGCTTCTGGAATTTCAGAAAAAAAACAGATGAACAGAGTGGAGGGGTGATGAGAGAGGCAAACAAGGAAATAGACTCAACCGTGGAGAACAAACTGAGTGTTGCTGCAGGGCAAGGGTGTGGGGGAAAGTGTTAAATGGGTGAGGGGTATTAAGGAGGGCGCTTGTGATGAGCACTGGGTACTGTATGCAGGTGAGGAATCACTAAATCCTACTCCTGAAGCTAATATTCCATGGCATGTGAACTAACTGGAATTTAAGTAAAAGAAGAAAGGAAAAAGTGTTCTGCTTCATGAGGAGTGAGGTAAAATTGTAGTGATTTGGGCTGTACTCTTCTATAGAGGATAGATGTAAAACACCCTGTTGTAGGATACAATAGAGTCTTATCACATAAGGAGTCCTCAGAAAGCTGCAATGAAAGATTCAGATCTCAGAGCATGTTCGTGTTCCACTGATATGTTACAGTTTGCACACGTAGGAAGGAAGGTGGAGAGAAAGGCAACAGAAGGGGAAAGTAGGTGTGAACCTTTCATTAGTTAGCGTTATAGCTTTCTCATGAAAGTCTTGCGCCAGTGTGATTTTGGAAGCAGAGTGGGAATCCGGGAGCTTTGCAGGAGATGGGGGAGTTCCAGGTCTGGGTAAAGCTGACAGGGGGCCCAGAGGAGAGCTGAATGCATTCTGCAGCAGGATGTGGGCAGGGTGGGCTCCAGGTGTGGCTATGGGTCTCCTGGGTGAGAGTTGTGACAGGTGTGGGCTGTGTGCAAGTTCCTGGCTGAGGACAAGTGAGGCACAGGCGGAGAACTGGCAGAGAACCTTTTTCTGGGCCACCAGCCTCACCCAACACACACAGTCTCATCTTCTGTCCCTGACGCTCCAATTCAGACTTCTCCGAAGGTGAGTGAGAACACATCAAGAGCATTCGAAACAGAAGGGAAAGCATGTGCAATGGCTCTGGGGCAGGAGAATTCCAGGTATGTGCAGGAGCAGCAAGAAGGCCCTGTGGCCACAGGAGACAGCTTAGGACATTACCTCAGAGAGGTGACAGAGGGTGACAGAAAGCCATTCCAGGGCTATATCCCCATGAGACCCTGTTTCACTGGGCCATCCTGGCTACAGTGTTGAGAACAGATGACAGAGGGTTGAAGATGGCAAGGCAGGTCAATGACGAAGCTTTTCCAGGAACTCAGGCACTGTGGACCAGACAGGTGGCCTTGGATGGAGTGGTTAGACCTATTCTGGGTCCATTTTGAAGATACAGTTCACAGGATTTGCTGATGGGTTAGCTATTAGGAGCAGGAGAACGGAGGAATTAGGGTAACTCCCAGCTTTTGTGGGTTGTCGTGATCGAGGGGAAGGAGAGGGTTTCTCGGGAGGTAGGAGGTAGTCCGTGTTCCGCATGCTGAGGAAGGTGCCTTTCCCGGTGGGTCTGCTGAGGTTTGTGTCTGGGAGAACCTTTCACATCTCGTCCCTCAGCAATGCTCAAGTACAAGTATCCCCCATTTTTAAACGTTCACAGTAAGACACTGGGATTTCTTGAAAGAACTATGTTATTACCCAGCTTCAGTAAGAGGAAGAGACCTGAAGAGGATTTCCCTCTTATGAAAAAAGGTGAACAGTGAGAATCGCATTCAGCATCTGTTTTGGGGAGAAGCACGACAAAGGCGGTGTGCTCCCCAACCAGCTCCTTCCGCTGGGAATTGCTCTCCGCATCCAGCCACCAGCACTTTGAATTGTGTTTGTGAGCCTCTGCTGTGCTTTATCTTCATTTATGCTGGGCCTCCATTGGAAACTTGTGTGCTGAGGCCTAAGAAAAGCCAAAGAGAAGGAATTTTGGAGTCTGAGCACACTGTCTAATTGTTCCATTTAAATTAATGGCCATTCCTTCTTGACACCATTACTGCTGTGCAAGGTTTCTCAGAAGCTCTGTACTTTCAAAGAGCAGGGAAACCTATACCCCATGCTGTGGGGTTAGTTTTAGTCTCCATGCTGGACAGAACATTTCATGACTGTCGGATTTTCTCACTCAAACATTGAGACTTTGACCGCCTTCACCCGTTTCTACCACCCCATCCCCGAATCTGGCACCTACCAATCTGCTCTCAGTATCTATGTGTTCAGTATTTGTTTATTCCACGTGGAATGTACATGAGAGCATCTGGTATTGGTCTTTCTGTGTATGAGTTACTTGGCATAAGGCCCCCAAGGTCTGTGTTTCCATGTCTGGTTCTTGTGAATAATGCTTTAGTGAATGTGGGAGTGCATCTGTCTTTTTGAGGCAGTATTTTTGTGTTCTCCGAATCAATACTCAGTAGAGCCATAACTGGGTCATGTCGTAGTTGCTTTTATTTTTCAGGAACCTCCATACCGTTTGTCACAGTGACTGCACCAATTTCCATTCCCACCAACAGTGCACAGTGTCTCCTCGTCTGCACACCCTTGACCCCACTTGGTGTCTGTCTCTGGGACAATTGCTGTTCCAACAGTTGTGAGCGGATAGCCGATTGTGGGTTTGACTGATGTTTCCCTGACGATGATTAGTGATGCCGAACAACTTTTTCTGTCTGTTGGCACCTGTGTGCCATCTTTGGAAGGTATCTATTCACATATTCCCCACATTTTTTATACTTTTTTTTGTTTTGATTTGTATGAGTGTTGTGTGTATTTTGGATATTAGCCTCTTCTCACACATACGATTCACAGATATTTTTTTCTTATTGGGTCAGTGGCCTTTTAAGTTTTTGATGGTTTCTTTTGCCGTGTGGAAGATTTCAGTTTGATGTTGTTCCACTTGTTTATTTTTGCTTTTGTTGCCTTTGCATTTGGTGTCTGATCTGAAGAGTCTTTGCCAAAACCAATGTCAAGAGACTTAGTACCTGTGTCTTCTTGGAGGTTTATGGATTCAGGTCTTATGTTCAAATCATTCATCCATTAAAAATTTTGTGTGTGGTGTAAGAAAGTGACCCAGTTATATTCTTCTGCATTTAGTGTCCAGTTTGCCTGTTACCGCTCACTGAAGACACAGTCCTTCCCTCATGGCATATCTTCTGCTGCTGTGTCATAAGTTAGGATCATCTACGTGTGGGTAAGTTTCTCAGCTTTCTGTTCTGTTTCACTGACCTGGTGTCTGTGTTTATGCCAGTACCATCCTGTTTTGATGACAACAGCTTTGTAATCTAGCTTGAAATACAGGTGTGTGTTGACTGCACCTTTCTTTCTCCAGGTTGCTTTGGGTATTTGGGGTCTTTTGTGATTCCATACAAGTTTGAGGACTGTTTTCTATTTCCTCGAATAATGCCACTGGAATTCAGATAAGGATTTCATCACATCTGTCGATTGCTTTGGGTACGATGGACATGTTCACATAATTAACTTTTCCAGTTAAGGAGCATGGCATAAGCTTCCATTTGTTTGTGTTGCCTTCCAAATCTTTGACCCATACATTCTGCCCCCCTCGACACACGTGTTTTTCATTTCTTTTCTGCCATGTGTTGAGTGTACTATGTCTTTCTCATTCTTGGTTACTTTTATTCCTAGATTTTTTTTTCATGCAATTGTAAATGGCATTGCTTTTTTATTTCTCTTTGCGAAAGTATGTCATCAGTATACAGAAATGCAACAAGTTGGGTCATCTGTGTGGCTCCATAGGTGAAGCGTCTGCCTTTAGCTCAGGTCATGATCCCAGAGTTCTGGGATCGAGCCCCATGTTGGGCTCCCTGCTTAGCGAGGGTCTGCTTCTCCCTCTTTCTGACACTCCCCCTGCTCCTGCTTTTTCTCTTCCTGTCAAATAAATAAATAAATAAAATCTGAAAAAAATAAAGACAACAGGTCTCTGTATATCGACTTTATATCCTGCAGCTTTCTTGAATTTGTTTATTCTAACAGTTTTTTTGTGTGGAATCTTTCGGGATTTCATGTCATTTGCAAATAGTGACAGTTTTCCTGTATGGATTTCATATCTTTCTCATTTTTAAAATGATGTTAGTCACCCTAGAGTACTTCATTTGTTTTTGATGTAGTGTTCCATGATTCATTGTTTCCATATAACACCTAGTGCTCATTATGACACGTGCCCTCCTTTTTTTAAAAAAAAAGAATTTATTTATTTATTCGACAGAGATAGAGACAGCCAGCGAGAGACGGAACACAAGCAGGGGGAGTGGGAGAGGAAGAAGCAGGCTCACAGCGGAGGAGCCTGATGTGGGGCTCGATCCCATAACCCTGAGCCGAAGGCAGACGCTTTACCGCTGTGCCACCCAGGTGCCCCAATATGTACCCTCCTTAATACCCATCACCAGGATAACCCCTTCCCCTTCCCCTCCCTTTCTGCAGCCTTCCGTTTGTTTCCCAGTTTCAGTAGTCTCTCATGATTCATCTCCCCCTCTCATTCCCCCCTTCACTTTTCCCTTCCATCTTCTAATGTCCTCCATGCTATTCCTTCCGTTCCACATAGGAGTGAAACCATATGATAATTGTCTTTCTCTGCTTGACTTAATTTCACTTAGCATAATCCCCTCCTGGTCCATCCACGTTGGTGCAAATGGGGGGTATTCATCCTTTCTGATGACTGAGTAATATTCCATTGTGTAGATGAACCACATCTTCTTTGTCCATTCATCTGCTGAAGGACACCTTGGCTCCTTCATCAGTTTGGCTGTTATGGACATTGCTGCTATGAACATTGGGATAGAGGTGCCCCTTCTTTTCATTACTCTGTGTCTATGCGGTAGATACCCAGTAGTGCAGTTGGTGGGTCATAGGATAGCTCTGTGTTTAACGTCGTGAGGAACCTCCATATTGTTTTCAAAAGTGGCTATACCAGCTTGAATCCTCACGAGTAGTGTAAGATGGTTACGCTTTCTCCACATCCTCTCTGACTTTTTTTTATTTCCTGTCTTGTTAATTTTTTTTCAAGATTTTATTGATTTATTCCACAGAGATAGAGATAGACAGCGAGAGAGGGAACACAAGCAGGGGGAGTGGGAGAGGAAGAAGCAGGCTCATAACGGAGGAGCCTGATGTGGGGCTCGATCGCATAATGCCAGGATCACGCCCTTAGCCGAAGACAGACGCTTAACCACTGTGCCACCCAGGTGCCGCCTGCCTTGTTAATTTTAACCATTCTAACTGGTGTATGGTGGTATCTCATTGTCGTTTTGATTTGTATTTGCCTGATGGCAAGTGATGTGGAGCATTTTTTCATGTGTCTGTTGGCCATTTGTATGTCTTCTCTGGAGAAGTATCTCTTTGTGTCTTCTGCCCATTTTTTGGGTGTCGAGTTTGAGGCGTTCTTTATAGATCTTGGATACCAGCCCTTTATCTGTAATATTATTTGCAGATATCTTCTTCGATTCCATAGGATGCCTTTTTGTTTTTTTGATCATTTGCTTTGCCGAGCAGAAGTTTTTATCCTGATGAAGTGCCAATAGTTCATTTTTGCTTTTATTTCCTTTGCCTTTAGAGACATGGCTTGCAAGAAGTTGTTGTGTCCAAGGTTGAAAAGTTCTTTTGATTTTGATATGAGACAGGAATCCATTATCTTTCTTTCTTAATTTTATTGGAGTCCTCTGTCTTTCTTGGTGAGTCTAGCTAAGTTTGTCAGTTTTGTTTATCTTTCCAAAAAAGGCAGCTCTCATTTTCATTTTTTTTTGTCCTTTTAGTCTCTGTTGGATTTATTAATGCATTCCTTTTTGTTATTTCCTTATTTCTACTAATTTGTGGCTTTGTTTGTTCTTTTTTTTTTCTAATTCTTTACCACATAAATCAGGTTGTTTATTGGAGAGCATTCTCATGGATTGATGAAGACTTGAATTTCTATGAATGTCCCCCATAAAGCTACTTTTGCTGCATCCCATAAGTTTTTGTAAGTTGTCTTTTTCATCAGTGTCAAGGTACTTCTAAAATTTTTTTGATTTCTTCTTTGACTGTTGGTTGTTCAGTAGCATGTTGTTAAATCTCCACACATTTATTTAAGATTATTTAAGTATCTGACAGAGAGTGAGACAGCGAGAGAGGGAATGCAAGCAGGGTGGTGGGAGAGGGAGAAGTGGGCTTCCCACTGAGTAAGGAGCCTGATTCGGGGCTAGATCCCAGGATCCTGGAATCACGACCTGAGCTGAAAGAAGATCCTTAACAACTGAGCCACCCAGGCCCCCCAATCTCCACCTATTTTTGACTGTCCCATTTTTTTCTTGAGACTGATTTCTAGTTTCATATCATTGTGGTTGGACAAGATTTGAAGCAGAAGGTAAAAAGAGCATTCAGATGAAAGGTTTGTTTCCTGGAGGGTTTTCTGAGGGCAGACCATGAGTTCAGTGGGGATGGAGGAAGGTTTTGTGAGACGGGGGGTGGGGTTAACCCTCGTTAGAATTACTGACTACTACCATGCAGGCTGTGTGCTACCGTTCACACCGTAGTCCTGATGGACTGGTACTTCATTAGAAATATTTTCTAGGAGGTGTAGGCATAGTCTTCACTTAAAGAAAGGTGCCATGTGGGTTCATGGCATGACCCCAGGTCAGCAACCAGGATGTTTGGTATTGTGGGGGATCAGAACCAGGCTTTCTGTGGGAAGTGACAGAAATAGGGTATGGTGAGCTCCATGACCATAGGTGAGGTCCCTAGTGACCCACTGGGTGTTGGGTTCTGTGGATCTGTCTCATCAGGTGCTGTGGAATTCAGGGACACCCTCCTGTCTGTGGATTTGTGTGGAGACAGGTAGACATCAGTGTCTGGCCAGGCACGAGGGTCACACTGGACCACCACCAGAGGTGCAGCGTGCGTGGGAGCCACTGCTTGGTTTCCACGAAAGCTGACCAGGGTCTGTGACCGTGATTCCTAGCAGCTGCAAGGGGAGAGGAGGCCGGGGGTGGTGCACACTTCCTAGAGTTGTGGTCAGGACTAGTCTGGAGCCCACTGAAGTCAGCCACACTGGGCACAGAAGGCACCCAGTCAGTGTAGCTGTGGACACTGCTCCCATGGCACTTTCAGGCCGGCTCCATGCTGCCACCTCCTGCATTTCATCATCATCTTCAAGGTCATGTGCCTCTGCTCTTGCCCCATGGCCTCCGGGGTATTGTCCATCCTCCATCTGGCCCTCGTCCCTGGTGCCCTGTGCAGTCCAATGCCAGGGTACCCGTCTTGAGACAAATATCTGGCCCTGATGGAACACTTCCATGGATCTCGTGTAATGTGAGGGTGATGCCCTGCACTGGAAGGGGGCTACAGGTCCCCAATCAGGAGAGCCATGTCTCCCTTTTCAGCATGGCCTGCCCGCCCCTCAGTCTTCTTAGGGAAGCTCTCCCCACTTCCTGAGATGACAGCCCTGAACTTAAAAATGAATGTCATTTTACATATCTCTATGCCTTAGTTCATCCATGGCATGTCTTTCAACCCCGTCAGTGGGTTTTTTTTAGAAGTTCTGAAGGGCTGTCTGCTCAAGGAGGGGATGACCTGGGTGGGGCAGCTTTCCCTCTCATCTCCCTCAGCATGTCTCTGAGCCCTGGGGCCAGCTGTCCCACTGAGGATTGAGGGACACGAGCCAGCCCTTCCTGAGCCCAGGCTGTGTCATCTCATAGACTGATGAGTGTCAGAGTGGTGGGTAGCTGGCATGGGCCAGGGGCAGGCAGTGTCTCCTTCTCATTCCTTCCCTCCCTTCCTCCCCGAGGTAGCTCAGAGCAGCCTTCAACCCCTGCATCTCCAGATTCCTTGACCTGTGCCTCCTGTGTTCAGCTGGTGACCTTGGAGTTTCGCATGGATTCTACCTCACATACCCTCTCCCGTAGCAATTCCTGGATCAGGGGAGGGGTCGGACCCTTGTCTGCTTTTGGTCTTCTTCCTGTCCAGCACCAAGCCCACCCACCTTTGCATCTTCCATGTATGTGCTTGGAAGCAAGCCCATCCACAGGGAACCTATTAGCCAAATGGATCCAGGCAATGAACATTGAAGTAGAGATCCAGGATCCATAATAAACCTGCTCTGAAACCTGTCCCAAAGTCTGTGACTCTCTCACACTGAAACAAAAACAATAATAGCTTTCTGGACTGTGAAGTGACATGTGTCTCTACTTCCAATCTTGAATGCATTGGTGCTGAGCCTGGACTGAAAAGGACCATGGCTCCCATGGGCTGGGATCCACGGTAAGAACTCAGTGAAATCTGAATTTGATTCATGTAGTGAATAATTATTGTAGAGCGAATCCTCCCAAGTAGGGCTTATGCACAGTGCACAGGAAAAGCTTTTTCAAAGAGGTTCCTGAAAGAAAAAATCTTTTTTAGAAATTTATTTTAATTCCAGTAGAGCTAACATACAGTGTTACATTCGTTTCAGGTGTACAATTGAGTGATTCAGTAATTCTATAAATTACTCAGTGGTCATCAAGAAAAGTGTCCTCTTAATCCCCTTCACCTATTCCACTCAACCCTCTATCCACCTCCTCTTGTAACCATCCGTTTGTTCTCTATTGTTAAGAGTTTGTATTTTGGTGTGTCTCCTTTTTCTCTTTTAGTTATTTATTTTTGTTTGTTGCTTAAATTCCCTATTAGAGTGACATCTTATGGGATTTGTCTTTCTCTGAATGCCTGATTTTAGTTAGGATAATACTCTCTAGCTCCATTCATGTGGCTGCAAATGGAAGGTTTCATTCTTTTGCAATCCGAGTAATACTCCATTGTGTGTGTGTATGTGTGTGTGTGTGTGTGTGTGTGCACGTGCGTGTGTGTGAATACACATCTATCATCTCATTTGTCAATTTTTCTACAGACACTTGGGTTGCTTCCATATTGTGATATTCTAAATAATGGTGCAAGGAACATAGGGGTGCACGTATCCTTTTACGTTACTGTTTTCCTATTCTTTGGGTAAATACGAATAGTGTGATTGTTGGATCGTAGGGTAGTTTTATATTTAATTTTTTCAATAACCTTCATACTGTTTTCCACGGTGGCCACCACAATTTGCATTCCCACCCACAGTTCACGAGGATTCCCCTTTATCCACATCCTCTCAACACCTGTTCTTTGTTGTGCTTTTGATGTTAGCCATTCTGACAGGTTTGAGGTATTACCTCATTGTCCTTTGGATTCACATTTTCCTGATGATGGGTGATGGTGAACATCTTTTCACGGGACTCTTGGCCATTTGTATTTCTTCTTTGGAGAAATGTCTTTCCATGTCTTCTGCCTATTTTTTAACTGGATTATTTGTTTTTTGGGGGTCGAGTAGTATCAGTTGTATATGTTTTGGACACTATCCCTTTATTGCATATGATCTTTGCAAATATCATCTCCCTTTGAGTAAGTTGTCTTACTATTTTTACGTTTTCATTGTTCTTCTGCCATGTGGAAACTTTATTTTGCTGTATTCCCAATAGTTTATTTTTGCTTTCATTTCCTTTGCCTCAGGACACAGTCTAGAAAAACGTTAATATGGTCCATGTCAAGAAGTTACTGTCTTCCCTCCTGTAGGATTTTTATGGATTCAGGTCTCATATTGAGGTCTTGAAACTGTTTTGTGTTTGTCTGTATTGTGTAAGAAAGCAGTCTAATTTCATTCTTTTGTGCGTAGCTGTCTAGTTTTCCCAACAAAATTTGTTGTAGAGACTGTCCTTTTCCCTTTTGATATCGTTGCTTGCTTTGTGGAAGATTCATGGACCACATAATTATGGGTTTCTGTTTGAACTTGTATCCTGTTCCTTTGGTCGCTGTGTCTATTTTTGTGCCATACTCTCTTGTTAGGATGACTGCAGCTTTGTAGTATAACCTGAAATCTGAAATTGTGAGTCCTCCAGCTTTGTTTTTCTTTTCCACATTGCACTGGCTGTTCGGAATCTTTAGTGGTTCCATACAAATGTTTAGGATTGTTTATTCGAGGTCTTTTGTTCTTTAATTTAAATTCAATTAGCCAACTTACAGTACATCATTAGTTTCAGATGTAGTCTTCAATCAATTTTCAGTTGTGTGTAACACCCAGTGCTCATTGTATCGTGTGACCTCCTTAATGCTACTCACCCAGTTACCCCCCCAAACTTCTCCTCCAGCAATCATCAGTTTCTTGTGATAGTTAAGAGTCCATCATGGGTTTTCTCCCTCTCTGATGACTTCCCATTCTATTTTCCCTTCCTTCCCCTATGGTCACCTTCCTTGTTTCTGATATTCCACATAGGAGTGAAAGCATATGATCATTGTCTTTCTTTCATTGACTTATTCCACTCATCATAATACCCTCCAGCTCCACCCAGGTAGGTGTGATGGTAAGTATTCATCCTTTCTGATGGCTGAGTAATATTCCACTATAGATATGATCCACATCTTCTTTATCCATTCATCTATCCATGGTCATCTGCACTCCTTCTGCAGCTTGTCTATTATGGATATTGCTGCTATGAACACTGTGGTGCATGTGTCCCATCTTCACTACCTCTGTATCTTTGGGGTAAATACCCAGTAGTGCAATTGCTGGGACATAGGGTAGCTTTATTATAACTTCTTGAAGAAACTCTGTACCATTTTCAAGAGTGGCTGTACTGGACTGCATTTGTACAAGGGTGTAAGAGTGTTCCCATTTCTCCACATCCTCTCCAACATGTATAGTTTCATGTCTTCTTATTTTTAGATATTCGGCCTCGTGTGATATGGCATCTATAGGGGTTTAGATTTGCATTTCCCTGAAGCCAAGTGATATGAAGCATTTATGCATGTATCTTTTGGTCACCAGTACGTCGTCATCAGTGAAGTGACTTCCCATTTTAATCCATCTCAAGACCTAAAGCTGGGTAAGGCACTGAAGCTGGATGGTGCCATCAGTTGGAAGTGTGGAGAATTTCAAAAGATCTCCTTGGAGAGCAAGTTTAAAGGTCAGTTTGAAGCTACTAATTGGATCCGGGGAGATCTCTGAAAGTGGGGGTTGCCTGCGATGGGCTGAGGAGGGCCCTCCGATTTTCCTATGAATCCTTGCTGCAGCCCCAAATGACAGTTTCCTGCTGTGGGGCAGGCTGAGTCCTCTAGTCGTGCAGAGGTGAGCCCAATGCCTGGTGCCTTGGAGGCAGGCAAACAGGGAGGGACCCTCAGCAGAAGACCCAGGGTTAGGTTAGGCCTCAGGAGACAGCAGGTCCAAACTGCCCAGTGCTCAGAGAACTCCCAGGCCGACTGAGATGAGGGCACAAGCGTGGGTGAGTGTGAGCCTTGGGGTTTCATCCGGAATGGCCCACAAATGTCGGGGTTCACCAGAAGGGGCTCTCAGGGGTGCCCCAATTCTCTTGCACTGAATGCTCTGTTGTGCCCCAAAACGGTACAGTTTCCTGTGGGCTGCAGGATGAGTCCTACAGTGGGGCTTGTGTGTCCCCAATCCCCCGGAGTAGGGTGCCAGGACCCTGGGGAGGGGCCCCTCTGCGGCTAACCTAGTGTAAGGTTTAGGGTCCAGGAGCCCGGCAAGGACAATCTGCAGGCTGTGCAGCGAGCTCTGTGGAGGGCTGAGAGGAGGCCATGGGGGATGGTGAACATAGGCATCAGGGTTGGGGCACGGGGGGCTGCCAAAAGTGGGGACAGGCCCTGGGGGCCTCCCCATGTTCTCATGCCCTGTAGGCTCCGTAGAGCCCCAAGGGGCACAGTTTCCTTTCCGGTGGCAAGCTGAGTCCTGCGGTGTGGTACAGGTACCCCAATTCCCTGGGGCTGTGGTGTAAGGCTCCTGGGAGTCCCCCACACCCGCGGCCGACCTAGGGCTAGGGTTAGGCCCCAGGAGCCCCGCAGGCCCGATCTGCTGGCTGTATGGCGAGCTACATGGGCTGAGGTGAGGGTGCAGGGAGGGTGAGCGTGGGCTTCAGGGTTGGGTTGCGGGAGGCCACCGACGTTCGCTGGTGGCTCAGGAGGGCCCTCCTGGTTCTCCCACCCTGAACGCTCTATGGCCTCCCAAGGCGCACGGTTTCCTGCGGGGTGGCAGACTGAGTCCTGCTGTGGGGCTCAGGTGTCCCGAATCCTCGCGGCTCTGGCTCCAGGCTCCTGGGGAGGGGCCCCTCCACAGATGAACTAGGGTTAGGGTTGGGGCCCAGGAACCCCGCAGGCCAGATCTGCCCGCTATGTGGCGAGCACTGCCGCGGGCTGAGGTGAAGGTGTGGGGTGGGGTGAGCATGGGCTTCAAGCTTGGGTTTAGGGATCGCTGAAGTTCGCAGGGGACTCTGGGGGCCCTCCTGGTTCTCCCGCCCTGAATGCTCTACAGCCTCCCAAGGAGCACGGTTTCCTGTAGGCTGGCAGGCTTTATCCTGCAGTGGGGCTCAGGTGTCCCCAGTACCTGGGGCTGTGGCACCGGGACCCAGGGGAGGGGCCCTACCCAGCCGACCTAGGGTCAGGTCTAGGCCCCAGGAACCCGGCAGGCCTGATCTGCCGGCTCTGCGACGAGCTCGGTGGCAAGCTGAAGGGAAGGCGTGGGGCGGGATGAGCGTGGGCCTCAGGGTTGGGGTGTAGGGGGCCGCCGAGGATCGCTGGGGTCTCAGAGGGGACCTACCTGTTCTCCTGAACGGGATGCTCTGCGGCGCCCCAAGGGGCATGGTTTCCTGAGGGGTGGCAGGCTGAGTCCCGTGGTGTGTTCCAGGGGTACCCAATCCCCGGGGTTAGGGTACGGATTAGGGTACGGGTTAAGGTTAGAGTATGGATTATGGTTAGGGTATGGGAGAGGGTAGGGTTTAGGGTTAGGGTAAGGAGAGGGTATGGGTTAGGTTTGGGTTTAGGGGTTACAAGTTAGACGTTATGGGTTAGTGTACAGATTAGGGTTCAGGGTACGGGTTAGGGTTTAGGGTTTGGGTTTAGGGTTAGGGTTAGGGTTGGAGTAGGGGTTAGGTTTAGGGTACGGATTAGGGTTAGGGTACTGGTTAGGGTACGCATTAGGGTACGGTTATGGTTAGTGTTGGCATTCGGATTAGGGTACGGTTTAGGGTACGGGTTAGGGTTAGGGTACAGTTTAGGGTTATGGTACAGGCCAGGTTATGGTTTAGGGTTAGGGTTAGGGTACGGGTTAGGGAATGGGTTAGGGATAGGGATAGGGTACGGTTTAGGGTTAGGGTATGGGTGTGGGTACGGGTTAGGGTACAGGTTAGGGTTAGGTGTGGGTTAGGGTATGGGTTAGGGTCCGGGTTAGGGATAGGGTACAGGTTAGGGTATGGGTTAAGGTTAAGGTAAGGGTACTGGTTAGGGTTAGGGTACGGGTTACAGTTTAGGGTTTAGGTTTACGGTTAGGGTATGGGTTAGGTTTAGGGTACGGGTACGGTTAGGGTACGGGTATGGTATGAGTTAGGGTATGGGTTATGGTCAGGGTTCAGGGTTAAGGTTAGGGTATGGGTTAGGGTACTTGTTAGGGTTAAGGTTAAGTTTAGGGTACGGTTTAAGTTATGGGTTAGGGTACAGTTTAGGGTTAGGGTTAGGGTACAGGTTTGGGTACGCGTTAGAGTACGTGTTAGGGTTAGGGTACAGTTTAGGGTTCGGGTTAGGGTATGGGTTAAAGTTAGGGTTAGAGTATGGGTTAGGGTAAGGGTTAGGGTTAGGTTACTGGTTAGGGGTAGGGTTAGCTGAAGGGGTAGGGTTAGGGGTAGGGTTAGGGTTATGATAGGGGTCGGGGTATGGTTAGGGTTTAGGGTTAGGGTTTGGGGTTTGGCTTAGTGGTTAAGGTAAGGGTTTAGTGTTTAGGGTTTCGGGTTTAGGGTTAGGGGTTAGGATTTAGGGTTTAGTGTTAATGTAGGGTTTAGGGTTTAAGGATTAGGGTTTAGGGTTAGGTTTAGGTTAGGGTCAGGGTTAGGGTAAGGGTTAGGGGTCAGTGTTAGGGTTAGGGTGAGGGTTAGGGGTTAAGGTTTAGGGTTTAAGGTTAGGGGTTAGGGTTTAGGGTTAGACCCCAGTAGGCCAGCAGGACCGATGCAACGGCTGTGCGGCGATCGGAGGAGTGGGCCAATGTGAAGGCGCTGGTGAGCGGCAGCATGGGCCCAACCATTTTGGTGCAGGAGGGCCTTCGAAAATCGCCGGGGCCTCGGAGTGCCTTGCCCGTTCTCCCGCTCTGAATGACTAGCGGGGCCCCTAGCGGCTCGGGTGGCTGAAGGGCAACAGGGTGAGTCCGGCACATGGGCTTGTGGTCCCCATCCTCGGCGTTGCGGAGCCACGCCACTCGGGAAGTGCCTCTCGGGGGCTGACCTACACTTAGGGTTAGTCCCCAGGAGGCCGGCAGGCCCGATACACCACATGTGCGGTGATTGTAGCGGTGGGCCGAGGTGAGGGTGCTGGTGAACATGAGCCTGGGCCGAAGCGTTTTGGTTCCGGGCACCTTCGAAGGTTGGAGGGAGTTTGGAGGGCCCTGCCAGTTCTCCAACACTGAATGAATGGTGGTGCCCCTAGCGGCACGTTTAGGAAGGGACCCTCAGGGGCCGTCCTAGGGTGTAGGGTTAGCGCCCAGTAGGCCGGCAGGCCAGATCTGCCAGTTGTGCGAAGGGCAGAGTTGTGGGCCGAGTTGAGGGCGATGGCGAGCGGGAGCATGGGCCCCAGGGTTTTGGCGCCCTGGGCCTTGCAATGTTGCCATGGCTCGGAGGGCCCTGCTCTTTCTCCTGCCCTGAATAACCAGCGGCGCCCCTAGTGGCTCCGTTGGCGGTGGGGCAGCAGGGTGAGTCCTGCACTGTGGCTTGGGGATCCCCAATCCCCGGCGTTGCGGGGGCAGGCCCCTTGGGAGGAGCTCCTCGTGGGCTGACCTAGGGTTAGAGTTAGCCCCCAGGAGGCTGGCAGGCCCAATCCTCTGGCTGGGCAGCGAGAGGTGGGCGGGCAGAGGTAAAGGCGCTGCCGAGCGGGAGCGTGGGCCCCTGCATTTTGGCGTGGGAGGCTTCAAATGTCGCTGGTTTCTCCAGGGCCCTGTCGTTCTCCCGCCCTGAATGACCGGCGGCGCCCCTAGTGGCCCGGGTGGCGGCATTGAGGCAGGGTGATTCTGGCTCTGGGGCTTGGGGTCCCCGATCCCCAGTGTAGCAGCAGCAGGACCCTTGGGAGGGGCCCCTGAGGGGCCGACCTAGGATTAGGGTTAAGACCCAGGAGGCCGGCAGGCCCAATCCGCCCCCTGGGCTGAGAGCTGAGGGGCAAGCCAAGGTGAGGGCGTGGGGAGTGGGAGCGTGGGCACCAGCGTTTTGGACCAGGGAGCCCTTGAAAGTCACCGGGGGCTCGGAAGGCCCTGCCCCTTCTCTCGCCCTGAATGACCTGCGGCGTCCCTAGCGGCCCGGGTGGCGACAGTGCGGCAGGGTGAGTCTGGATCTGGGGCTCTGAGTCACCAAACCCCAGCGTTACAGAACCAGGCCCCTTGGGATGTCCCCCATGGGGCCGACCTAGGGTTTTGGTTAGCCCCCAGGAGCCCGGCAGGCCTTATCCACCAGCTCTGCAGCAACCAGAGGGGCGGGCCAAGGGGAGGGCGCTGGTGAGCAGGAGCGTGGGAGCCACCTTTTTGCGCAAGGGTGCTTTGAAGGTCGCAGGGGAAACGGAGCACCCTGCCAGTTCTCCCACACTGAATGACCCGTGGCTCCCCTAGCGGCCTGGGTGGTGGCGCGGCAGCAGAAGAGTCCGGCGCTGGGTCTCAGGGGTCCCCAAGCCACTGTGTTGCGGCGCCAGGCCCCTTGGGAGGGGCCCCTCGGGGGCTGACCTAGGTTAGGGTCAGCCCCCAGGACGCCAGCAGGCTCAATCCGCCAGCTGTGCGGCGAATGGAGTGGTGGGTCGAGGTGAGGTCTCTGTCGAGAGGGAGCTTGGGCCCAAGCATTTTGGCTCTGGGGGCCTTTTAATGTTTCCGGGGACTCGGCGGGCCATGCCCATTCTCCTCCCTGAGTGACCGGCAGTGCCCCTAGCAGCCCGGGTGGCGGCAGGGCGGCAGGGTAAGTAATGCGCTGGGGCTTGAGGGTCCCCAATCCCCGGCGTGGCATCGCCAGGCCCCTTGGGAGGGGCCCCTCGTGAGCAGACCTAGAGTTAGGGTTAGTTCCCAGGAGGCTGGCAGGCCCAATCCGCTGTCTGTGCCGCGAGAGTGGGGGCGGACCGAGGTGAGGGCGCTTGCTAGCGGAGCGTGGGCCCAAGCGTTTTGGCGTGGGGGGCCTCAAAGGTCGCCAGGGGCTCGGAGGGCCCTGCCCATTCTCCCGCTCTGAATGACTGGTGGCGTCCCTACTGGCCCGGTAGCTGTGGGGCGGAAGGGTGACTCCGGCGCTGAGGCTTGGGGGTCACCAATCCCCGGCGTTGTGGCACCAGGCCTTTGGAAGTGGCCCCTTGGGGTCTGACCTAGGGTTAGTGTTAGCCCCCAGGAAACAGGCAGGCCTGATCCGCTAGCTGTTCATCGAGTGGAGGGGCGGGCCGAGAAGAGGGCGCTGGCGAGTGGGAGCGTGGGCCCAAGCATTTTGGCGCGAGGGGCCTACGAAGGTCGCGGGGGCTCAGAGGGCCCTGCCTGTTCTCCAGCACTGAATGACCGGCGGCGCCCCTAGCGGACTGGGTGGTGGTGGGGTGGCAGGGAGAGTCCAGCACTGGTGCTCGGGGGTCCCCAATCCCCGGCATTGCGATGCCAGGCCCCTTGGGAGGGGCCCCGTGGGGGCAGACCTAGGGTTAGGGTTACACCCAGGGGGCTGACAGGCCCGATCCTACGGCTGTTCGGCGAGCGGAGGGGCGGGCCGAGGTGAGGGCGCTGGCTAGCGGGAGCGTGGGTCAAGTGTTTTGGTGCGGGGGGCCCTTCGAAGGTCGTGGGGGGATCGGAGGACCCTGCCCGTTCTCCCGCACTGAATGACTGGTGGTGCTCCTAGTGGTGCAGGTGGCAGCGGGGCGGCCGGGTGAGTCCGGCACTGGGGTTCAGGGGTCCCCAATCCCCGGCGTTACGACTGCAGGCCCCTTGCTAGGGGCCCCTCGGGGGCCGACATATGGTAAGGGTTAGCCCCCAGGAGGCCCGCAGGCCCGATCCGCCAGCTCTGCGGTGAGTGGAGGGGTGGTCGGAGGTGAGGCCGCTGGCAATCTGGAGAGTGGGCCCAGTCATTTTGGCACGGGGGTCCTTCGAATGTCGCCAGGGGTTCGGACGGCCCTGCCCGTTCTCCCACCCTGAATGACGGGCGGCTCCCCTAAAAGCCCTGGTGGAGGAGGGGCGGTAGGGTGAGTCGGGCGCTGGGACTCAGGGGTTCCCAATCCCCGGCGTTTTGGCGCCATGCCCCTTGGGAGGGGCCCCTCAGGGACTCACCTAGGGTTAGGGTTAGCTCCGAGGAGGCCGGCAGGCTCGATCCGCCGGCTGTGTGGTGAGCAGAGGGGCAGGCCGAGGTGAGGGCGCTTGTGAGCAGGAGCGTGGGCCCAAGCGTTTTGGCGCGGGGGGCCTTCCAATGTGGCCAGAGGCTCTGAGGGCCCTGCCCCTTGTCCCGCCCTGAATGACCGGCAGCGCCCCTAGTGGCCCATGTGGCAGCGGGGCAGCCGGTTGTGTCCAGCGCTGGAGCTCGGGGTTCTCCAATCCCCGGTGTTGCGGCTCTAGGCCCCTTGCTGGGGCCCCTAGGGGACCGACCTATGGTTAGATTTAGCCCCCAGGAGGCCGGAAGCCCGATCCGCCAGCTCTGCGGCAAGCGGAGAGGCGGGCGGAGGTGAGGCCGCTGGCGAGCGGGAGCGTGGGCTCAGGCGTTCTGGGGCGGGGGTCCTTCGAAAGTCGCTGGAGGCTTGGAGGGCCCTGTACGTTCTTCTGCCCTGAATGACCGGCGGCTCCCCTAGCGGCCCGGGTGGAGGAGGGGTGTTAGGGTGACTTGGGCGGTGGGGCTTGGGGGTCCCCAATCCTCGGCGTTGGGGCGCCAGGCCCCTTTGGAAGGGCTCTAGGGGGCCGACCAAGGGTTATTGTTAGCCCCCAGGGGGCCAGCAGGCCAGATCCGCCGGCTGTGAGGCGAGCGGAGGGGTGGACCCAGGTGAGGGCGCTTGAGAGCAAGAATGTGGACCCAAGCGTTTTGGCACGGGGGGCCTTCGAAGGTCATCGGGGGTTCGGAGGGCCCAACCCGTCCTCCTGCCCTGAATGACCAGCGGCGCTACTAGCGGCCCGGGGGGGCGGGGCAGCAGGGTGAGCCCGGCAATGGGGCTTGGGGGTCCCCAATCCCCGGCGTTGCGGGGGCAGACCCTTGGTAGTGGCCCCTCGGGGGCCGACCTAAGGTTACAGTTAGCCCTCAGGAGGCCGGCAGGCCCGATGTGCCAGCTGTGCGGCGAGCGGAGGGGAGGGCCGAGGTGAGGGCGCGGGCGAGCGGGAGCTTGGCCGAAGCGTTTTGGCGCGGGAAGCCTTCGAAGGTCGCCGGGGGATCGGAGGACCCTGCCCGTTTTCCCGCCCTGAATGACCTGCGGCGCCCCTGGGGCCCGGGTGGCGGCAGGGCGACAGGGTGAGTCCGTCGCTGGGGTTGGGGGGTTCCCAATCCCCGGTGTTGCGGCACCAGGCCCCTTTGCAGGGGCCCCTCGGAGGCTGACCTAGGGTTATGGTTAGCCCCCAGGAGGCCGCAGGCCCAATCCACCGGCTGTGCGGTGAGCAGAGGGGAGGGCCGAGGTGAGGGCGCTGGCGAGCGGTAGCGTAGGCCCATGAGTTTTGGCGCGGGGGGCCTTCGAAGGTCGCCGGGGCTCCAGAAGCCCTGCCCATTCTCCCGCACTGAATGTCCGGCGGTGCCCCTAGCGGCTCAGTTGCCGGCGGGGGAGCATGGTGAGTCGGATGCTGGGGCTAACGGTCCGCAAACCCAGGTGTTGCGGTGCCAGGCCCGTTGGGAGGGGCCTCTCGGGGGCCGACGAAGGGATAGGGTTAGCCCCCAGGAGGCTGGCGGGCCCTATCCGCCGGCTGTGCGGCGAGCGGAGGGGCGGGCCGAGGTGAGGGCACTGGCTACCGGGAGAGTGGGCGCAAGCTTTCTGGCGCGGGGGGCCTTCGAAAGAGGCCGGGGGCTCCAAGGGCCCTTCCCGTTCTCCCGCCCTGAATGACCGGTGGTGCCACTAGCGGCCTGTGTGGCGGCGGGGCAGCACGGTGAGTCCAGCACTGTGGCTCGTGGGTCTCCAATGCCCAGCATTGCCGCTCCAGGCACCTTGGGATGAGCCCCTCCGAGGGTGAGCTAGGGTTAGGGTTAGCCCCCAGGAGGCCGGCAGGCCCGATCTGCCAGCTGTGTGGCGAGCGGAGGGGCAGGCCGAGGTGAGGGCGCTGAAGAGCAGGAGCGTGGGCCCAAGCGTTTTGGTGCAGGGGCCTTTGAAGGTCACCAGGGGCTCGGAGGACCCTGCCCGTTCTCCCGCCCTGGATGACCGGCGGTGCCCCTAGAGGCCCGGGTGGCAGCGGGGCGGGAGGGTGAGTCTGGCGCTGGGGCTTGTGGGTCCGGAATCCCGGGCATTGCGGCACCAGGCCCCTTGGGAGGGGCCCCTCGAGGGATCGAGCTAGGGTTAGGTTTAGCCCCCAGGGGACCGTCAGGCCCAATCCGCCGGTTGTGCAGGGAGCGGAGGGTGGGCTGAAGTGATGGTGCTGGCGAGCGGGAGCGTGGGCCCAAGGGTTTTGGCGCGGAGGGCCTTCAAACGGCGCTGGGGGCTCCGAGGGCCCTGTCCGTTGTTCTGCCCTGAATGACCCACAGCTCTCCTACCGGCCCGGGTGGCGGCGGGGCGGCACAGTGCGTCCGGCGCTGGGACTCGGGGGTCACCAATCCCAGGCATTGCAGCGATAGGCCCCTTGGGAGGGGCCCCTTGGGGGCCGACCTAGGGTTCGGGTTAGCCCCCAGGAGGCTGGCAGGCCCGATCCGCCGGCTCTGCCACATGCGGAGGGGCTAGCCGAGGTGAGGGCGCTGGCGAGCGGGAGCATGGCCCCAAGCGTTTTGTCGCGGGGGACCTTCGAAGGTCGCCGGGGGCCCGGGGGGCCCTGCCCGTTCTAACGCCCTGAATGAGGACGGCGCCCCTAGCGGGCCGGGTGGTGAGGAGCGGCAGAGTGTGTCCGGCGGTGGGGTTCGGGTGTCCCCAATCCCCAGCGTGGCGGCGCCAGGCCCCTTGGGAGGGGCTCCTCTGGGGCCGACCTAGGTTTAGGGTTAGCCCAAAGGAGGCCGGCAGGCCCGAGCCGCCGGCTGTGCGGCGAGCAGAGGGGCGGGCCGAGGTGAGGGCGCTGGCGAGGGGGAGCGTGGGCCCAGGGTTTTGGCACAGGGGGCCTTGGATTGTCACTGGGGGCTTGGAGGGCCCTGCCCATTCTCACACACTAAATGACCGGTGGCGCCCCTGTCGGCCAGGGTGGCGGCGTGTCGGCAGGATGAGTCTGGAGCTGGGGCTCAGTGGTCCCCGATCCCCGGCGCGGTGGCTCCAGGCACTTGGGAGGGGTCCCTCGGGGGCCGACATATGGTGAGTGTTAGCCCAAAGGAGGCCGGCGGGCCCAATCCGCCGGCTGTGCAGCGAGCGGAGGGGTGGGCCGACGTTAATGCGCTGGCAAGCGGGAGCGTGGGCCCAAGCGTTTTGGCATGGGGGGCCTTCGAAGCTCACCGGGGGCTCGGAGGGCCCAGCAAGTTCTCCCGCCCTGAATGCCCAGCGGCTCCCTAGCGGCCAGGGTGGCGGCGGGGAGGCAGGGTGAGTCCGGAGCTCGGGCTCGGGGGTCCCCAATACCCGGCATGGCATTGCCAGGCCGCTTGGGAGGGGTCCCTCGGGGGCCGAGCTAGGGTTCTCGTTAGCCCAAAGGAGGCCGGCAGGCCCAATTGGCCGGCTGTGCGGCGAGGGGATGGGTGAGCCGAGGTGAGGGCGCTGGCGAGCGGGAGCTTAGGCCCAAGCGTTTTGGTGCGGGGGGCCTTCGAAGGTCATCGGGGGCTCGGAGGGCCCTGCCCGTACTCCCTCCCTGAATGACCGGTGGCGCCCCTAGCGTCCCGGGTGGCGGCGGGGCGGCAGGGTGAGTCTGGAGTAGGGCTCAGGGGTCCAAATGCCCCGGCGTGGCGGCGCCTGGCCCCTTGGGAGGGGTCCCTCGGGGGCCGACCTAGGGTTGAGGTTAGCCCAAAGGAGGCCTGGGCCCGATCCGCCGGCTGTGCAGAGAACGGAGGGGCGGGGCGAGGTGAGGGCGCTGGGGAGCGGGAGCGTGAGCCCAAGCGTTTTGGCGTGTCTGGCCTTCGAAGGTCACCGGGGGCTCAGAGGGCCCTGCCCGTTCCCCAGCCCCGAATGAGGACGGTGCCCCTAGCGATCCGGGTCACAGCGGGGCGGCAGGGTGAGTTCAGCCCTGGTGCTCGGGGGTCCCCAATCACCCGCGTGGCGGCGCCAGGCCCCTTGGGATGGTCCCCTCGGGAGCCGACCTAGGGTTAGGGTTAGCCCCAGGAGGCCGGCAGTCCGATCTGCCGGCTGTGCGGCGAGCGGAGGGGCGGGCTGAGGAGAGGGTGCTGGCGAGCAGGAGCCTAGGCCCAAGCGTTTTGTCACGGGGGGCCTTCAAAGGTCACTGGGGGCTCGGAGGGCCCTGCCCGTTCTCCCGCCCTAAATAACCGGTGGCGCCCCTAGCAGCCCGGGTGGCGGCAGGGCGGCAGGGTAAGTAATGCGCTGGGGCTTGAGGGTCCCCAATCCCCGGCGTGGCATCGCCAGGCCCCTTGGGAGGGGCCCCTCGTGAGCAGACCTAGAGTTAGGGTTAGTTCCCAGGAGGCTGGCAGGCCCAATCCGCTGTCTGTGCCGCGAGAGTGGGGGCGGACCGAGGTGAGGGCGCTTGCTAGCGGAGCGTGGGCCCAAGCGTTTTGGCGTGGGGGGCCTCAAAGGTCGCCAGGGGCTCGGAGGGCCCTGCCCATTCTCCCGCTCTGAATGACTGGTGGCGTCCCTACTGGCCCGGTAGCTGTGGGGCGGAAGGGTGACTCCGGCGCTGAGGCTTGGGGGTCACCAATCCCCGGCGTTGTGGCACCAGGCCTTTGGAAGTGGCCCCTTGGGGTCTGACCTAGGGTTAGTGTTAGCCCCCAGGAAACAGGCAGGCCTGATCCGCTAGCTGTTCATCGAGTGGAGGGGCGGGCCGAGAAGAGGGCGCTGGCGAGTGGGAGCGTGGGCCCAAGCATTTTGGCGCGAGGGGCCTACGAAGGTCGCGGGGGCTCAGAGGGCCCTGCCTGTTCTCCAGCACTGAATGACCGGCGGCGCCCCTAGCGGACTGGGTGGTGGTGGGGTGGCAGGGAGAGTCCAGCACTGGTGCTCGGGGGTCCCCAATCCCCGGCATTGCGATGCCAGGCCCCTTGGGAGGGGCCCCGTGGGGGCAGACCTAGGGTTAGGGTTACACCCAGGGGGCTGACAGGCCCGATCCTACGGCTGTTCGGCGAGCGGAGGGGCGGGCCGAGGTGAGGGCGCTGGCTAGCGGGAGCGTGGGTCAAGTGTTTTGGTGCGGGGGGCCCTTCGAAGGTCGTGGGGGGATCGGAGGACCCTGCCCGTTCTCCCGCACTGAATGACTGGTGGTGCTCCTAGTGGTGCAGGTGGCAGCGGGGCGGCCGGGTGAGTCCGGCACTGGGGTTCAGGGGTCCCCAATCCCCGGCGTTACGACTGCAGGCCCCTTGCTAGGGGCCCCTCGGGGGCCGACATATGGTAAGGGTTAGCCCCCAGGAGGCCCGCAGGCCCGATCCGCCAGCTCTGCGGTGAGTGGAGGGGTGGTCGGAGGTGAGGCCGCTGGCAATCTGGAGAGTGGGCCCAGTCATTTTGGCACGGGGGTCCTTCGAATGTCGCCAGGGGTTCGGACGGCCCTGCCCGTTCTCCCACCCTGAATGACGGGCGGCTCCCCTAAAAGCCCTGGTGGAGGAGGGGCGGTAGGGTGAGTCGGGCGCTGGGACTCAGGGGTTCCCAATCCCCGGCGTTTTGGCGCCATGCCCCTTGGGAGGGGCCCCTCAGGGACTCACCTAGGGTTAGGGTTAGCTCCGAGGAGGCCGGCAGGCTCGATCCGCCGGCTGTGTGGTGAGCAGAGGGGCAGGCCGAGGTGAGGGCGCTTGTGAGCAGGAGCGTGGGCCCAAGCGTTTTGGCGCGGGGGGCCTTCCAATGTGGCCAGAGGCTCTGAGGGCCCTGCCCCTTGTCCCGCCCTGAATGACCGGCAGCGCCCCTAGTGGCCCATGTGGCAGCGGGGCAGCCGGTTGTGTCCAGCGCTGGAGCTCGGGGTTCTCCAATCCCCGGTGTTGCGGCTCTAGGCCCCTTGCTGGGGCCCCTAGGGGACCGACCTATGGTTAGATTTAGCCCCCAGGAGGCCGGAAGCCCGATCCGCCAGCTCTGCGGCAAGCGGAGAGGCGGGCGGAGGTGAGGCCGCTGGCGAGCGGGAGCGTGGGCTCAGGCGTTCTGGGGCGGGGGTCCTTCGAAAGTCGCTGGAGGCTTGGAGGGCCCTGTACGTTCTTCTGCCCTGAATGACCGGCGGCTCCCCTAGCGGCCCGGGTGGAGGAGGGGTGTTAGGGTGACTTGGGCGGTGGGGCTTGGGGGTCCCCAATCCTCGGCGTTGGGGCGCCAGGCCCCTTTGGAAGGGCTCTAGGGGGCCGACCAAGGGTTATTGTTAGCCCCCAGGGGGCCAGCAGGCCAGATCCGCCGGCTGTGAGGCGAGCGGAGGGGTGGACCCAGGTGAGGGCGCTTGAGAGCAAGAATGTGGACCCAAGCGTTTTGGCACGGGGGGCCTTCGAAGGTCATCGGGGGTTCGGAGGGCCCAACCCGTCCTCCTGCCCTGAATGACCAGCGGCGCTACTAGCGGCCCGGGGGGGCGGGGCAGCAGGGTGAGCCCGGCAATGGGGCTTGGGGGTCCCCAATCCCCGGCGTTGCGGGGGCAGACCCTTGGTAGTGGCCCCTCGGGGGCCGACCTAAGGTTACAGTTAGCCCTCAGGAGGCCGGCAGGCCCGATGTGCCAGCTGTGCGGCGAGCGGAGGGGAGGGCCGAGGTGAGGGCGCGGGCGAGCGGGAGCTTGGCCGAAGCGTTTTGGCGCGGGAAGCCTTCGAAGGTCGCCGGGGGATCGGAGGACCCTGCCCGTTTTCCCGCCCTGAATGACCTGCGGCGCCCCTGGGGCCCGGGTGGCGGCAGGGCGACAGGGTGAGTCCGTCGCTGGGGTTGGGGGGTTCCCAATCCCCGGTGTTGCGGCACCAGGCCCCTTTGCAGGGGCCCCTCGGAGGCTGACCTAGGGTTATGGTTAGCCCCCAGGAGGCCGCAGGCCCAATCCACCGGCTGTGCGGTGAGCAGAGGGGAGGGCCGAGGTGAGGGCGCTGGCGAGCGGTAGCGTAGGCCCATGAGTTTTGGCGCGGGGGGCCTTCGAAGGTCGCCGGGGCTCCAGAAGCCCTGCCCATTCTCCCGCACTGAATGTCCGGCGGTGCCCCTAGCGGCTCAGTTGCCGGCGGGGGAGCATGGTGAGTCGGATGCTGGGGCTAACGGTCCGCAAACCCAGGTGTTGCGGTGCCAGGCCCGTTGGGAGGGGCCTCTCGGGGGCCGACGAAGGGATAGGGTTAGCCCCCAGGAGGCTGGCGGGCCCTATCCGCCGGCTGTGCGGCGAGCGGAGGGGCGGGCCGAGGTGAGGGCACTGGCTACCGGGAGAGTGGGCGCAAGCTTTCTGGCGCGGGGGGCCTTCGAAAGAGGCCGGGGGCTCCAAGGGCCCTTCCCGTTCTCCCGCCCTGAATGACCGGTGGTGCCACTAGCGGCCTGTGTGGCGGCGGGGCAGCACGGTGAGTCCAGCACTGTGGCTCGTGGGTCTCCAATGCCCAGCATTGCCGCTCCAGGCACCTTGGGATGAGCCCCTCCGAGGGTGAGCTAGGGTTAGGGTTAGCCCCCAGGAGGCCGGCAGGCCCGATCTGCCAGCTGTGTGGCGAGCGGAGGGGCAGGCCGAGGTGAGGGCGCTGAAGAGCAGGAGCGTGGGCCCAAGCGTTTTGGTGCAGGGGCCTTTGAAGGTCACCAGGGGCTCGGAGGACCCTGCCCGTTCTCCCGCCCTGGATGACCGGCGGTGCCCCTAGAGGCCCGGGTGGCAGCGGGGCGGGAGGGTGAGTCTGGCGCTGGGGCTTGTGGGTCCGGAATCCCGGGCATTGCGGCACCAGGCCCCTTGGGAGGGGCCCCTCGAGGGATCGAGCTAGGGTTAGGTTTAGCCCCCAGGGGACCGTCAGGCCCAATCCGCCGGTTGTGCAGGGAGCGGAGGGTGGGCTGAAGTGATGGTGCTGGCGAGCGGGAGCGTGGGCCCAAGGGTTTTGGCGCGGAGGGCCTTCAAACGGCGCTGGGGGCTCCGAGGGCCCTGTCCGTTGTTCTGCCCTGAATGACCCACAGCTCTCCTACCGGCCCGGGTGGCGGCGGGGCGGCACAGTGCGTCCGGCGCTGGGACTCGGGGGTCACCAATCCCAGGCATTGCAGCGATAGGCCCCTTGGGAGGGGCCCCTTGGGGGCCGACCTAGGGTTCGGGTTAGCCCCCAGGAGGCTGGCAGGCCCGATCCGCCGGCTCTGCCACATGCGGAGGGGCTAGCCGAGGTGAGGGCGCTGGCGAGCGGGAGCATGGCCCCAAGCGTTTTGTCGCGGGGGACCTTCGAAGGTCGCCGGGGGCCCGGGGGGCCCTGCCCGTTCTAACGCCCTGAATGAGGACGGCGCCCCTAGCGGGCCGGGTGGTGAGGAGCGGCAGAGTGTGTCCGGCGGTGGGGTTCGGGTGTCCCCAATCCCCAGCGTGGCGGCGCCAGGCCCCTTGGGAGGGGCTCCTCTGGGGCCGACCTAGGTTTAGGGTTAGCCCAAAGGAGGCCGGCAGGCCCGAGCCGCCGGCTGTGCGGCGAGCAGAGGGGCGGGCCGAGGTGAGGGCGCTGGCGAGGGGGAGCGTGGGCCCAGGGTTTTGGCACAGGGGGCCTTGGATTGTCACTGGGGGCTTGGAGGGCCCTGCCCATTCTCACACACTAAATGACCGGTGGCGCCCCTGTCGGCCAGGGTGGCGGCGTGTCGGCAGGATGAGTCTGGAGCTGGGGCTCAGTGGTCCCCGATCCCCGGCGCGGTGGCTCCAGGCACTTGGGAGGGGTCCCTCGGGGGCCGACATATGGTGAGTGTTAGCCCAAAGGAGGCCGGCGGGCCCAATCCGCCGGCTGTGCAGCGAGCGGAGGGGTGGGCCGACGTTAATGCGCTGGCAAGCGGGAGCGTGGGCCCAAGCGTTTTGGCATGGGGGGCCTTCGAAGCTCACCGGGGGCTCGGAGGGCCCAGCAAGTTCTCCCGCCCTGAATGCCCAGCGGCTCCCTAGCGGCCAGGGTGGCGGCGGGGAGGCAGGGTGAGTCCGGAGCTCGGGCTCGGGGGTCCCCAATACCCGGCATGGCATTGCCAGGCCGCTTGGGAGGGGTCCCTCGGGGGCCGAGCTAGGGTTCTCGTTAGCCCAAAGGAGGCCGGCAGGCCCAATTGGCCGGCTGTGCGGCGAGGGGATGGGTGAGCCGAGGTGAGGGCGCTGGCGAGCGGGAGCTTAGGCCCAAGCGTTTTGGTGCGGGGGGCCTTCGAAGGTCATCGGGGGCTCGGAGGGCCCTGCCCGTACTCCCTCCCTGAATGACCGGTGGCGCCCCTAGCGTCCCGGGTGGCGGCGGGGCGGCAGGGTGAGTCTGGAGTAGGGCTCAGGGGTCCAAATGCCCCGGCGTGGCGGCGCCTGGCCCCTTGGGAGGGGTCCCTCGGGGGCCGACCTAGGGTTGAGGTTAGCCCAAAGGAGGCCTGGGCCCGATCCGCCGGCTGTGCAGAGAACGGAGGGGCGGGGCGAGGTGAGGGCGCTGGGGAGCGGGAGCGTGAGCCCAAGCGTTTTGGCGTGTCTGGCCTTCGAAGGTCACCGGGGGCTCAGAGGGCCCTGCCCGTTCCCCAGCCCCGAATGAGGACGGTGCCCCTAGCGATCCGGGTCACAGCGGGGCGGCAGGGTGAGTTCAGCCCTGGTGCTCGGGGGTCCCCAATCACCCGCGTGGCGGCGCCAGGCCCCTTGGGATGGTCCCCTCGGGAGCCGACCTAGGGTTAGGGTTAGCCCCAGGAGGCCGGCAGTCCGATCTGCCGGCTGTGCGGCGAGCGGAGGGGCGGGCTGAGGAGAGGGTGCTGGCGAGCAGGAGCCTAGGCCCAAGCGTTTTGTCACGGGGGGCCTTCAAAGGTCACTGGGGGCTCGGAGGGCCCTGCCCGTTCTCCCGCCCTAAATAACCGGTGGCGCCCCTAGCAGCCCGGGTGGCGGCAGGGCGGCAGGGTAAGTAATGCGCTGGGGCTTGAGGGTCCCCAATCCCCGGCGTGGCATCGCCAGGCCCCTTGGGAGGGGCCCCTCGTGAGCAGACCTAGAGTTAGGGTTAGTTCCCAGGAGGCTGGCAGGCCCAATCCGCTGTCTGTGCCGCGAGAGTGGGGGCGGACCGAGGTGAGGGCGCTTGCTAGCGGAGCGTGGGCCCAAGCGTTTTGGCGTGGGGGGCCTCAAAGGTCGCCAGGGGCTCGGAGGGCCCTGCCCATTCTCCCGCTCTGAATGACTGGTGGCGTCCCTACTGGCCCGGTAGCTGTGGGGCGGAAGGGTGACTCCGGCGCTGAGGCTTGGGGGTCACCAATCCCCGGCGTTGTGGCACCAGGCCTTTGGAAGTGGCCCCTTGGGGTCTGACCTAGGGTTAGTGTTAGCCCCCAGGAAACAGGCAGGCCTGATCCGCTAGCTGTTCATCGAGTGGAGGGGCGGGCCGAGAAGAGGGCGCTGGCGAGTGGGAGCGTGGGCCCAAGCATTTTGGCGCGAGGGGCCTACGAAGGTCGCGGGGGCTCAGAGGGCCCTGCCTGTTCTCCAGCACTGAATGACCGGCGGCGCCCCTAGCGGACTGGGTGGTGGTGGGGTGGCAGGGAGAGTCCAGCACTGGTGCTCGGGGGTCCCCAATCCCCGGCATTGCGATGCCAGGCCCCTTGGGAGGGGCCCCGTGGGGGCAGACCTAGGGTTAGGGTTACACCCAGGGGGCTGACAGGCCCGATCCTACGGCTGTTCGGCGAGCGGAGGGGCGGGCCGAGGTGAGGGCGCTGGCTAGCGGGAGCGTGGGTCAAGTGTTTTGGTGCGGGGGGCCCTTCGAAGGTCGTGGGGGGATCGGAGGACCCTGCCCGTTCTCCCGCACTGAATGACTGGTGGTGCTCCTAGTGGTGCAGGTGGCAGCGGGGCGGCCGGGTGAGTCCGGCACTGGGGTTCAGGGGTCCCCAATCCCCGGCGTTACGACTGCAGGCCCCTTGCTAGGGGCCCCTCGGGGGCCGACATATGGTAAGGGTTAGCCCCCAGGAGGCCCGCAGGCCCGATCCGCCAGCTCTGCGGTGAGTGGAGGGGTGGTCGGAGGTGAGGCCGCTGGCAATCTGGAGAGTGGGCCCAGTCATTTTGGCACGGGGGTCCTTCGAATGTCGCCAGGGGTTCGGACGGCCCTGCCCGTTCTCCCACCCTGAATGACGGGCGGCTCCCCTAAAAGCCCTGGTGGAGGAGGGGCGGTAGGGTGAGTCGGGCGCTGGGACTCAGGGGTTCCCAATCCCCGGCGTTTTGGCGCCATGCCCCTTGGGAGGGGCCCCTCAGGGACTCACCTAGGGTTAGGGTTAGCTCCGAGGAGGCCGGCAGGCTCGATCCGCCGGCTGTGTGGTGAGCAGAGGGGCAGGCCGAGGTGAGGGCGCTTGTGAGCAGGAGCGTGGGCCCAAGCGTTTTGGCGCGGGGGGCCTTCCAATGTGGCCAGAGGCTCTGAGGGCCCTGCCCCTTGTCCCGCCCTGAATGACCGGCAGCGCCCCTAGTGGCCCATGTGGCAGCGGGGCAGCCGGTTGTGTCCAGCGCTGGAGCTCGGGGTTCTCCAATCCCCGGTGTTGCGGCTCTAGGCCCCTTGCTGGGGCCCCTAGGGGACCGACCTATGGTTAGATTTAGCCCCCAGGAGGCCGGAAGCCCGATCCGCCAGCTCTGCGGCAAGCGGAGAGGCGGGCGGAGGTGAGGCCGCTGGCGAGCGGGAGCGTGGGCTCAGGCGTTCTGGGGCGGGGGTCCTTCGAAAGTCGCTGGAGGCTTGGAGGGCCCTGTACGTTCTTCTGCCCTGAATGACCGGCGGCTCCCCTAGCGGCCCGGGTGGAGGAGGGGTGTTAGGGTGACTTGGGCGGTGGGGCTTGGGGGTCCCCAATCCTCGGCGTTGGGGCGCCAGGCCCCTTTGGAAGGGCTCTAGGGGGCCGACCAAGGGTTATTGTTAGCCCCCAGGGGGCCAGCAGGCCAGATCCGCCGGCTGTGAGGCGAGCGGAGGGGTGGACCCAGGTGAGGGCGCTTGAGAGCAAGAATGTGGACCCAAGCGTTTTGGCACGGGGGGCCTTCGAAGGTCATCGGGGGTTCGGAGGGCCCAACCCGTCCTCCTGCCCTGAATGACCAGCGGCGCTACTAGCGGCCCGGGGGGGCGGGGCAGCAGGGTGAGCCCGGCAATGGGGCTTGGGGGTCCCCAATCCCCGGCGTTGCGGGGGCAGACCCTTGGTAGTGGCCCCTCGGGGGCCGACCTAAGGTTACAGTTAGCCCTCAGGAGGCCGGCAGGCCCGATGTGCCAGCTGTGCGGCGAGCGGAGGGGAGGGCCGAGGTGAGGGCGCGGGTGAGCGGGAGCTTGGCCGAAGCGTTTTGGCGCGGGAAGCCTTCGAAGGTCGCCGGGGGATCGGAGGACCCTGCCCGTTTTCCCGCCCTGAATGACCTGCGGCGCCCCTGGGGCCCGGGTGGCGGCAGGGCGACAGGGTGAGTCCGTCGCTGGGGTTGGGGGGTTCCCAATCCCCGGTGTTGCGGCACCAGGCCCCTTTGCAGGGGCCCCTCGGAGGCTGACCTAGGGTTATGGTTAGCCCCCAGGAGGCCGCAGGCCCAATCCACCGGCTGTGCGGTGAGCAGAGGGGAGGGCCGAGGTGAGGGCGCTGGCGAGCGGTAGCGTAGGCCCATGAGTTTTGGCGCGGGGGGCCTTCGAAGGTCGCCGGGGCTCCAGAAGCCCTGCCCATTCTCCCGCACTGAATGTCCGGCGGTGCCCCTAGCGGCTCAGTTGCCGGCGGGGGAGCATGGTGAGTCGGATGCTGGGGCTAACGGTCCGCAAACCCAGGTGTTGCGGTGCCAGGCCCGTTGGGAGGGGCCTCTCGGGGGCCGACGAAGGGATAGGGTTAGCCCCCAGGAGGCTGGCGGGCCCTATCCGCCGGCTGTGCGGCGAGCGGAGGGGCGGGCCGAGGTGAGGGCACTGGCTACCGGGAGAGTGGGCGCAAGCTTTCTGGCGCGGGGGGGCCTTCGAAAGAGGCCGGGGGCTCCAAGGGCCCTTCCCGTTCTCCCGCCCTGAATGACCGGTGGTGCCACTAGCGGCCTGTGTGGCGGCGGGGCAGCACGGTGAGTCCAGCACTGTGGCTCGTGGGTCTCCAATGCCCAGCATTGCCGCTCCAGGCACCTTGGGATGAGCCCCTCCGAGGGTGAGCTAGGGTTAGGGTTAGCCCCCAGGAGGCCGGCAGGCCCGATCTGCCAGCTGTGTGGCGAGCGGAGGGGCAGGCCGAGGTGAGGGCGCTGAAGAGCAGGAGCGTGGGCCCAAGCGTTTTGGTGCAGGGGCCTTTGAAGGTCACCAGGGGCTCGGAGGACCCTGCCCGTTCTCCCGCCCTGGATGACCGGCGGTGCCCCTAGAGGCCCGGGTGGCAGCGGGGCGGGAGGGTGAGTCTGGCGCTGGGGCTTGTGGGTCTGGAATCCCGGGCATTGCGGCACCAGGCCCCTTGGGAGGGGCCCCTCGAGGGATCGAGCTAGGGTTAGGTTTAGCCCCCAGGGGACCGTCAGGCCCAATCCGCCGGTTGTGCAGGGAGCGGAGGGTGGGCTGAAGTGATGGTGCTGGCGAGCGGGAGCGTGGGCCCAAGGGTTTTGGCGCGGAGGGCCTTCAAACGGCGCTGGGGGCTCCGAGGGCCCTGTCCGTTGTTCTGCCCTGAATGACCGACAGCTCTCCTACCGGCCCGGGTGGCGGCGGGGCGGCACAGTGCGTCCGGCGCTGGGACTCGGGGGTCACCAATCCCAGGCATTGCAGCGATAGGCCCCTTGGGAGGGGCCCCTTGGGGGCCGACCTAGGGTTCGGGTTAGCCCCCAGGAGGCTGGCAGGCCCGATCCGCCGGCTCTGCCACATGCGGAGGGGCTAGCCGAGGTGAGGGCGCTGGCGAGCGGGAGCATGGCCCCAAGCGTTTTGTCGCGGGGGACCTTCGAAGGTCGCCGGGGGCCCGGGGGGCCCTGCCCGTTCTAACGCCCTGAATGAGGACGGCGCCCCTAGCGGGCCGGGTGGTGAGGAGCGGCAGAGTGTGTCCGGCGGTGGGGTTCGGGTGTCCCCAATCCCCAGCGTGGCGGCGCCAGGCCCCTTGGGAGGGGCTCCTCTGGGGCCGACCTAGGTTTAGGGTTAGCCCAAAGGAGGCCGGCAGGCCCGAGCCGCCGGCTGTGCGGCGAGCAGAGGGGCGGGCCGAGGTGAGGGCGCTGGCGAGGGGGAGCGTGGGCCCAGGGTTTTGGCACAGGGGGCCTTGGATTGTCACTGGGGGCTTGGAGGGCCCTGCCCATTCTCACACACTAAATGACCGGTGGCGCCCCTGTCGGCCAGGGTGGCGGCGTGTCGGCAGGATGAGTCTGGAGCTGGGGCTCAGTGGTCCCCGATCCCCGGCGCGGTGGCTCCAGGCACTTGGGAGGGGTCCCTCGGGGGCCGACATATGGTGAGTGTTAGCCCAAAGGAGGCCGGCGGGCCCAATCCGCCGGCTGTGCAGCGAGCGGAGGGGTGGGCCGACGTTAATGCGCTGGCAAGCGGGAGCGTGGGCCCAAGCGTTTTGGCATGGGGGGCCTTCGAAGCTCACCGGGGGCTCGGAGGGCCCAGCAAGTTCTCCCGCCCTGAATGCCCAGCGGCTCCCTAGCGGCCAGGGTGGCGGCGGGGAGGCAGGGTGAGTCCGGAGCTCGGGCTCGGGGGTCCCCAATACCCGGCATGGCATTGCCAGGCCGCTTGGGAGGGGTCCCTCGGGGGCCGAGCTAGGGTTCTCGTTAGCCCAAAGGAGGCCGGCAGGCCCAATTGGCCGGCTGTGCGGCGAGGGGATGGGTGAGCCGAGGTGAGGGCGCTGGCGAGCGGGAGCTTAGGCCCAAGCGTTTTGGTGCGGGGGGCCTTCGAAGGTCATCGGGGGCTCGGAGGGCCCTGCCCGTACTCCCTCCCTGAATGACCGGTGGCGCCCCTAGCGTCCCGGGTGGCGGCGGGGCGGCAGGGTGAGTCTGGAGTAGGGCTCAGGGGTCCAAATGCCCCGGCGTGGCAGCGCCTGGCCCCTTGGGAGGGGTCCCTCGGGGGCCGACCTAGGGTTGAGGTTAGCCCAAAGGAGGCCTGGGCCCGATCCGCCGGCTGTGCAGAGAACGGAGGGGCGGGGCGAGGTGAGGGCGCTGGGGAGCGGGAGCGTGAGCCCAAGCGTTTTGGCGTGTCTGGCCTTCGAAGGTCACCGGGGGCTCAGAGGGCCCTGCCCGTTCCCCAGCCCCGAATGAGGACGGTGCCCCTAGCGATCCGGGTCGCAGCGGGGCGGCAGGTTGAGTTCAGCCCTGGTGCTCGGGGGTCCCCAATCACCCGCGTGGCGGCGCCAGGCCCCTTGGGATGGTCCCCTCGGGAGCCGACCTAGGGTTAGGGTTAGCCCCAGGAGGCCGGCAGTCCGATCTGCCGGCTGTGCGGCGAGCGGAGGGGCGGGCTGAGGAGAGGGTGCTGGCGAGCAGGAGCCTAGGCCCAAGCGTTTTGTCACGGGGGGCCTTCAAAGGTCACTGGGGGCTCGGAGGGCCCTGCCCGTTCTCCCGCCCTAAATAACCGGTGGCGCCCCTAGCAGCCCGGGTGGCGGCAGGGCGGCAGGGTAAGTAATGCGCTGGGGCTTGAGGGTCCCCAATCCCCGGCGTGGCATCGCCAGGCCCCTTGGGAGGGGCCCCTCGTGAGCAGACCTAGAGTTAGGGTTAGTTCCCAGGAGGCTGGCAGGCCCAATCCGCTGTCTGTGCCGCGAGAGTGGGGGCGGACCGAGGTGAGGGCGCTTGCTAGCGGAGCGTGGGCCCAAGCGTTTTGGCGTGGGGGGCCTCAAAGGTCGCCAGGGGCTCGGAGGGCCCTGCCCATTCTCCCGCTCTGAATGACTGGTGGCGTCCCTACTGGCCCGGTAGCTGTGGGGCGGAAGGGTGACTCCGGCGCTGAGGCTTGGGGGTCACCAATCCCCGGCGTTGTGGCACCAGGCCTTTGGAAGTGGCCCCTTGGGGTCTGACCTAGGGTTAGTGTTAGCCCCCAGGAAACAGGCAGGCCTGATCCGCTAGCTGTTCATCGAGTGGAGGGGCGGGCCGAGAAGAGGGCGCTGGCGAGTGGGAGCGTGGGCCCAAGCATTTTGGCGCGAGGGGCCTACGAAGGTCGCGGGGGCTCAGAGGGCCCTGCCTGTTCTCCAGCACTGAATGACCGGCGGCGCCCCTAGCGGACTGGGTGGTGGTGGGGTGGCAGGGAGAGTCCAGCACTGGTGCTCGGGGGTCCCCAATCCCCGGCATTGCGATGCCAGGCCCCTTGGGAGGGGCCCCGTGGGGGCAGACCTAGGGTTAGGGTTACACCCAGGGGGCTGACAGGCCCGATCCTACGGCTGTTCGGCGAGCGGAGGGGCGGGCCGAGGTGAGGGCGCTGGCTAGCGGGAGCGTGGGTCAAGTGTTTTGGTGCGGGGGGCCCTTCGAAGGTCGTGGGGGGATCGGAGGACCCTGCCCGTTCTCCCGCACTGAATGACTGGTGGTGCTCCTAGTGGTGCAGGTGGCAGCGGGGCGGCCGGGTGAGTCCGGCACTGGGGTTCAGGGGTCCCCAATCCCCGGCGTTACGACTGCAGGCCCCTTGCTAGGGGCCCCTCGGGGGCCGACATATGGTAAGGGTTAGCCCCCAGGAGGCCCGCAGGCCCGATCCGCCAGCTCTGCGGTGAGTGGAGGGGTGGTCGGAGGTGAGGCCGCTGGCAATCTGGAGAGTGGGCCCAGTCATTTTGGCACGGGGGTCCTTCGAATGTCGCCAGGGGTTCGGACGGCCCTGCCCGTTCTCCCACCCTGAATGACGGGCGGCTCCCCTAAAAGCCCTGGTGGAGGAGGGGCGGTAGGGTGAGTCGGGCGCTGGGACTCAGGGGTTCCCAATCCCCGGCGTTTTGGCGCCATGCCCCTTGGGAGGGGCCCCTCAGGGACTCACCTAGGGTTAGGGTTAGCTCCGAGGAGGCCGGCAGGCTCGATCCGCCGGCTGTGTGGTGAGCAGAGGGGCAGGCCGAGGTGAGGGCGCTTGTGAGCAGGAGCGTGGGCCCAAGCGTTTTGGCGCGGGGGGCCTTCCAATGTGGCCAGAGGCTCTGAGGGCCCTGCCCCTTGTCCCGCCCTGAATGACCGGCAGCGCCCCTAGTGGCCCATGTGGCAGCGGGGCAGCCGGTTGTGTCCAGCGCTGGAGCTCGGGGTTCTCCAATCCCCGGTGTTGCGGCTCTAGGCCCCTTGCTGGGGCCCCTAGGGGACCGACCTATGGTTAGATTTAGCCCCCAGGAGGCCGGAAGCCCGATCCGCCAGCTCTGCGGCAAGCGGAGAGGCGGGCGGAGGTGAGGCCGCTGGCGAGCGGGAGCGTGGGCTCAGGCGTTCTGGGGCGGGGGTCCTTCGAAAGTCGCTGGAGGCTTGGAGGGCCCTGTACGTTCTTCTGCCCTGAATGACCGGCGGCTCCCCTAGCGGCCCGGGTGGAGGAGGGGTGTTAGGGTGACTTGGGCGGTGGGGCTTGGGGGTCCCCAATCCTCGGCGTTGGGGCGCCAGGCCCCTTTGGAAGGGCTCTAGGGGGCCGACCAAGGGTTATTGTTAGCCCCCAGGGGGCCAGCAGGCCAGATCCGCCGGCTGTGAGGCGAGCGGAGGGGTGGACCCAGGTGAGGGCGCTTGAGAGCAAGAATGTGGACCCAAGCGTTTTGGCACGGGGGGCCTTCGAAGGTCATCGGGGGTTCGGAGGGCCCAACCCGTCCTCCTGCCCTGAATGACCAGCGGCGCTACTAGCGGCCCGGGGGGGCGGGGCAGCAGGGTGAGCCCGGCAATGGGGCTTGGGGGTCCCCAATCCCCGGCGTTGCGGGGGCAGACCCTTGGTAGTGGCCCCTCGGGGGCCGACCTAAGGTTACAGTTAGCCCTCAGGAGGCCGGCAGGCCCGATGTGCCAGCTGTGCGGCGAGCGGAGGGGAGGGCCGAGGTGAGGGCGCGGGCGAGCGGGAGCTTGGCCGAAGCGTTTTGGCGCGGGAAGCCTTCGAAGGTCGCCGGGGGATCGGAGGACCCTGCCCGTTTTCCCGCCCTGAATGACCTGCGGCGCCCCTGGGGCCCGGGTGGCGGCAGGGCGACAGGGTGAGTCCGTCGCTGGGGTTGGGGGGTTCCCAATCCCCGGTGTTGCGGCACCAGGCCCCTTTGCAGGGGCCCCTCGGAGGCTGACCTAGGGTTATGGTTAGCCCCCAGGAGGCCGCAGGCCCAATCCACCGGCTGTGCGGTGAGCAGAGGGGAGGGCCGAGGTGAGGGCGCTGGCGAGCGGTAGCGTAGGCCCATGAGTTTTGGCGCGGGGGGCCTTCGAAGGTCGCCGGGGCTCCAGAAGCCCTGCCCATTCTCCCGCACTGAATGTCCGGCGGTGCCCCTAGCGGCTCAGTTGCCGGCGGGGGAGCATGGTGAGTCGGATGCTGGGGCTAGCGGTCCGCAAACCCAGGTGTTGCGGTGCCAGGCCCGTTGGGAGGGGCCTCTCGGGGGCCGACGAAGGGATAGGGTTAGCCCCCAGGAGGCTGGCAGGCCCTATCCGCCGGCTGTGCGGCGAGCGGAGGGGCGGGCCGAGGTGAGGGCACTGGCTACCGGGAGAGTGGGCGCAAGCTTTCTGGCGCGGGGGGCCTTCGAAAGAGGCCGGGGGCTCCAAGGGCCCTTCCCGTTCTCCCGCCCTGAATGACCGGTGGTGCCACTAGCGGCCTGTGTGGCGGCGGGGCAGCACGGTGAGTCCAGCACTGTGGCTCGTGGGTCTCCAATGCCCAGCATTGCCGCTCCAGGCACCTTGGGATGAGCCCCTCCGAGGGTGAGCTAGGGTTAGGGTTAGCCCCCAGGAGGCCGGCAGGCCCGATCTGCCAGCTGTGTGGCGAGCGGAGGGGCAGGCCGAGGTGAGGGCGCTGAAGAGCAGGAGCGTGGGCCCAAGCGTTTTGGTGCAGGGGCCTTTGAAGGTCACCAGGGGCTCGGAGGACCCTGCCCGTTCTCCCGCCCTGGATGACCGGCGGTGCCCCTAGAGGCCCGGGTGGCAGCGGGGCGGGAGGGTGAGTCTGGCGCTGGGGCTTGTGGGTCCGGAATCCCGGGCATTGCGGCACCAGGCCCCTTGGGAGGGGCCCCTCGAGGGATCGAGCTAGGGTTAGGTTTAGCCCCCAGGGGACCGTCAGGCCCAATCCGCCGGTTGTGCAGGGAGCGGAGGGTGGGCTGAAGTGATGGTGCTGGCGAGCGGGAGCGTGGGCCCAAGGGTTTTGGCGCGGAGGGCCTTCAAACGGCGCTGGGGGCTCCGAGGGCCCTGTCCGTTGTTCTGCCCTGAATGACCCACAGCTCTCCTACCGGCCCGGGTGGCGGCGGGGCGGCACAGTGCGTCCGGCGCTGGGACTCGGGGGTCACCAATCCCAGGCATTGCAGCGATAGGCCCCTTGGGAGGGGCCCCTTGGGGGCCGACCTAGGGTTCGGGTTAGCCCCCAGGAGGCTGGCAGGCCCGATCCGCCGGCTCTGCCACATGCGGAGGGGCTAGCCGAGGTGAGGGCGCTGGCGAGCGGGAGCATGGCCCCAAGCGTTTTGTCGCGGGGGACCTTCGAAGGTCGCCGGGGGCCCGGGGGGCCCTGCCCGTTCTAACGCCCTGAATGAGGACGGCGCCCCTAGCGGGCCGGGTGGTGAGGAGCGGCAGAGTGTGTCCGGCGGTGGGGTTCGGGTGTCCCCAATCCCCAGCGTGGCGGCGCCAGGCCCCTTGGGAGGGGCTCCTCTGGGGCCGACCTAGGTTTAGGGTTAGCCCAAAGGAGGCCGGCAGGCCCGAGCCGCCGGCTGTGCGGCGAGCAGAGGGGCGGGCCGAGGTGAGGGCGCTGGCGAGGGGGAGCGTGGGCCCAGGGTTTTGGCACAGGGGGCCTTGGATTGTCACTGGGGGCTTGGAGGGCCCTGCCCATTCTCACACACTAAATGACCGGTGGCGCCCCTGTCGGCCAGGGTGGCGGCGTGTCGGCAGGATGAGTCTGGAGCTGGGGCTCAGTGGTCCCCGATCCCCGGCGCGGTGGCTCCAGGCACTTGGGAGGGGTCCCTCGGGGGCCGACATATGGTGAGTGTTAGCCCAAAGGAGGCCGGCGGGCCCAATCCGCCGGCTGTGCAGCGAGCGGAGGGGTGGGCCGACGTTAATGCGCTGGCAAGCGGGAGCGTGGGCCCAAGCGTTTTGGCATGGGGGGCCTTCGAAGCTCACCGGGGGCTCGGAGGGCCCAGCAAGTTCTCCCGCCCTGAATGCCCAGCGGCTCCCTAGCGGCCAGGGTGGCGGCGGGGAGGCAGGGTGAGTCCGGAGCTCGGGCTCGGGGGTCCCCAATACCCGGCATGGCATTGCCAGGCCGCTTGGGAGGGGTCCCTCGGGGGCCGAGCTAGGGTTCTCGTTAGCCCAAAGGAGGCCGGCAGGCCCAATTGGCCGGCTGTGCGGTGAGGGGATGGGTGAGCCGAGGTGAGGGCGCTGGCGAGCGGGAGCTTAGGCCCAAGCGTTTTGGTGCGGGGGGCCTTCGAAGGTCATCGGGGGCTCGGAGGGCCCTGCCCGTACTCCCTCCCTGAATGACCGGTGGCGCCCCTAGCGTCCCGGGTGGCGGCGGGGCGGCAGGGTGAGTCTGGAGTAGGGCTCAGGGGTCCAAATGCCCCGGCGTGGCGGCGCCTGGCCCCTTGGGAGGGGTCCCTCGGGGGCCGACCTAGGGTTGAGGTTAGCCCAAAGGAGGCCTGGGCCCGATCCGCCGGCTGTGCAGAGAACGGAGGGGCGGGGCGAGGTGAGGGCGCTGGGGAGCGGGAGCGTGAGCCCAAGCGTTTTGGCGTGTCTGGCCTTCGAAGGTCACCGGGGGCTCAGAGGGCCCTGCCCGTTCCCCAGCCCCGAATGAGGACGGTGCCCCTAGCGATCCGGGTCACAGCGGGGCGGCAGGGTGAGTTCAGCCCTGGTGCTCGGGGGTCCCCAATCACCCGCGTGGCGGCGCCAGGCCCCTTGGGATGGTCCCCTCGGGAGCCGACCTAGGGTTAGGGTTAGCCCCAGGAGGCCGGCAGTCCGATCTGCCGGCTGTGCGGCGAGCGGAGGGGCGGGCTGAGGAGAGGGTGCTGGCGAGCAGGAGCCTAGGCCCAAGCGTTTTGTCACGGGGGGCCTTCAAAGGTCACTGGGGGCTCGGAGGGCCCTGCCCGTTCTCCCGCCCTAAATAACCGGTGGCGCCCCTAGCAGCCCGGGTGGCGGCAGGGCGGCAGGGTAAGTAATGCGCTGGGGCTTGAGGGTCCCCAATCCCCGGCGTGGCATCGCCAGGCCCCTTGGGAGGGGCCCCTCGTGAGCAGACCTAGAGTTAGGGTTAGTTCCCAGGAGGCTGGCAGGCCCAATCCGCTGTCTGTGCCGCGAGAGTGGGGGCGGACCGAGGTGAGGGCGCTTGCTAGCGGAGCGTGGGCCCAAGCGTTTTGGCGTGGGGGGCCTCAAAGGTCGCCAGGGGCTCGGAGGGCCCTGCCCATTCTCCCGCTCTGAATGACTGGTGGCGTCCCTACTGGCCCGGTAGCTGTGGGGCGGAAGGGTGACTCCGGCGCTGAGGCTTGGGGGTCACCAATCCCCGGCGTTGTGGCACCAGGCCTTTGGAAGTGGCCCCTTGGGGTCTGACCTAGGGTTAGTGTTAGCCCCCAGGAAACAGGCAGGCCTGATCCGCTAGCTGTTCATCGAGTGGAGGGGCGGGCCGAGAAGAGGGCGCTGGCGAGTGGGAGCGTGGGCCCAAGCATTTTGGCGCGAGGGGCCTACGAAGGTCGCGGGGGCTCAGAGGGCCCTGCCTGTTCTCCAGCACTGAATGACCGGCGGCGCCCCTAGCGGACTGGGTGGTGGTGGGGTGGCAGGGAGAGTCCAGCACTGGTGCTCGGGGGTCCCCAATCCCCGGCATTGCGATGCCAGGCCCCTTGGGAGGGGCCCCGTGGGGGCAGACCTAGGGTTAGGGTTACACCCAGGGGGCTGACAGGCCCGATCCTACGGCTGTTCGGCGAGCGGAGGGGCGGGCCGAGGTGAGGGCGCTGGCTAGCGGGAGCGTGGGTCAAGTGTTTTGGTGCGGGGGGCCCTTCGAAGGTCGTGGGGGGATCGGAGGACCCTGCCCGTTCTCCCGCACTGAATGACTGGTGGTGCTCCTAGTGGTGCAGGTGGCAGCGGGGCGGCCGGGTGAGTCCGGCACTGGGGTTCAGGGGTCCCCAATCCCCGGCGTTACGACTGCAGGCCCCTTGCTAGGGGCCCCTCGGGGGCCGACATATGGTAAGGGTTAGCCCCCAGGAGGCCCGCAGGCCCGATCCGCCAGCTCTGCGGTGAGTGGAGGGGTGGTCGGAGGTGAGGCCGCTGGCAATCTGGAGAGTGGGCCCAGTCATTTTGGCACGGGGGTCCTTCGAATGTCGCCAGGGGTTCGGACGGCCCTGCCCGTTCTCCCACCCTGAATGACGGGCGGCTCCCCTAAAAGCCCTGGTGGAGGAGGGGCGGTAGGGTGAGTCGGGCGCTGGGACTCAGGGGTTCCCAATCCCCGGCGTTTTGGCGCCATGCCCCTTGGGAGGGGCCCCTCAGGGACTCACCTAGGGTTAGGGTTAGCTCCGAGGAGGCCGGCAGGCTCGATCCGCCGGCTGTGTGGTGAGCAGAGGGGCAGGCCGAGGTGAGGGCGCTTGTGAGCAGGAGCGTGGGCCCAAGCGTTTTGGCGCGGGGGGCCTTCCAATGTGGCCAGAGGCTCTGAGGGCCCTGCCCCTTGTCCCGCCCTGAATGACCGGCAGCGCCCCTAGTGGCCCATGTGGCAGCGGGGCAGCCGGTTGTGTCCAGCGCTGGAGCTCGGGGTTCTCCAATCCCCGGTGTTGCGGCTCTAGGCCCCTTGCTGGGGCCCCTAGGGGACCGACCTATGGTTAGATTTAGCCCCCAGGAGGCCGGAAGCCCGATCCGCCAGCTCTGCGGCAAGCGGAGAGGCGGGCGGAGGTGAGGCCGCTGGCGAGCGGGAGCGTGGGCTCAGGCGTTCTGGGGCGGGGGTCCTTCGAAAGTCGCTGGAGGCTTGGAGGGCCCTGTACGTTCTTCTGCCCTGAATGACCGGCGGCTCCCCTAGCGGCCCGGGTGGAGGAGGGGTGTTAGGGTGACTTGGGCGGTGGGGCTTGGGGGTCCCCAATCCTCGGCGTTGGGGCGCCAGGCCCCTTTGGAAGGGCTCTAGGGGGCCGACCAAGGGTTATTGTTAGCCCCCAGGGGGCCAGCAGGCCAGATCCGCCGGCTGTGAGGCGAGCGGAGGGGTGGACCCAGGTGAGGGCGCTTGAGAGCAAGAATGTGGACCCAAGCGTTTTGGCACGGGGGGCCTTCGAAGGTCATCGGGGGTTCGGAGGGCCCAACCCGTCCTCCTGCCCTGAATGACCAGCGGCGCTACTAGCGGCCCGGGGGGGCGGGGCAGCAGGGTGAGCCCGGCAATGGGGCTTGGGGGTCCCCAATCCCCGGCGTTGCGGGGGCAGACCCTTGGTAGTGGCCCCTCGGGGGCCGACCTAAGGTTACAGTTAGCCCTCAGGAGGCCGGCAGGCCCGATGTGCCAGCTGTGCGGCGAGCGGAGGGGAGGGCCGAGGTGAGGGCGCGGGCGAGCGGGAGCTTGGCCGAAGCGTTTTGGCGCGGGAAGCCTTCGAAGGTCGCCGGGGGATCGGAGGACCCTGCCCGTTTTCCCGCCCTGAATGACCTGCGGCGCCCCTGGGGCCCGGGTGGCGGCAGGGCGACAGGGTGAGTCCGTCGCTGGGGTTGGGGGGTTCCCAATCCCCGGTGTTGCGGCACCAGGCCCCTTTGCAGGGGCCCCTCGGAGGCTGACCTAGGGTTATGGTTAGCCCCCAGGAGGCCGCAGGCCCAATCCACCGGCTGTGCGGTGAGCAGAGGGGAGGGCCGAGGTGAGGGCGCTGGCGAGCGGTAGCGTAGGCCCATGAGTTTTGGCGCGGGGGGCCTTCGAAGGTCGCCGGGGCTCCAGAAGCCCTGCCCATTCTCCCGCACTGAATGTCCGGCGGTGCCCCTAGCGGCTCAGTTGCCGGCGGGGGAGCATGGTGAGTCGGATGCTGGGGCTAACGGTCCGCAAACCCAGGTGTTGCGGTGCCAGGCCCGTTGGGAGGGGCCTCTCGGGGGCCGACGAAGGGATAGGGTTAGCCCCCAGGAGGCTGGCGGGCCCTATCCGCCGGCTGTGCGGCGAGCGGAGGGGCGGGCCGAGGTGAGGGCACTGGCTACCGGGAGAGTGGGCGCAAGCTTTCTGGCGTGGGGGGCCTTCGAAAGAGGCCGGGGGCTCCAAGGGCCCTTCCCGTTCTCCCGCCCTGAATGACCGGTGGTGCCACTAGCGGCCTGTGTGGCGGCGGGGCAGCACGGTGAGTCCAGCACTGTGGCTCGTGGGTCTCCAATGCCCAGCATTGCCGCTCCAGGCACCTTGGGATGAGCCCCTCCGAGGGTGAGCTAGGGTTAGGGTTAGCCCCCAGGAGGCCGGCAGGCCCGATCTGCCAGCTGTGTGGCGAGCGGAGGGGCAGGCCGAGGTGAGGGCGCTGAAGAGCAGGAGCGTGGGCCCAAGCGTTTTGGTGCAGGGGCCTTTGAAGGTCACCAGGGGCTCGGAGGACCCTGCCCGTTCTCCCGCCCTGGATGACCGGCGGTGCCCCTAGAGGCCCGGGTGGCAGCGGGGCGGGAGGGTGAGTCTGGCGCTGGGGCTTGTGGGTCTGGAATCCCGGGCATTGCGGCACCAGGCCCCTTGGGAGGGGCCCCTCGAGGGATCGAGCTAGGGTTAGGTTTAGCCCCCAGGGGACCGTCAGGCCCAATCCGCCGGTTGTGCAGGGAGCGGAGGGTGGGCTGAAGTGATGGTGCTGGCGAGCGGGAGCGTGGGCCCAAGGGTTTTGGCGCGGAGGGCCTTCAAACGGCGCTGGGGGCTCCGAGGGCCCTGTCCGTTGTTCTGCCCTGAATGACCCACAGCTCTCCTACCGGCCCGGGTGGCGGCGGGGCGGCACAGTGCGTCCGGCGCTGGGACTCGGGGGTCACCAATCCCAGGCATTGCAGCGATAGGCCCCTTGGGAGGGGCCCCTTGGGGGCCGACCTAGGGTTCGGGTTAGCCCCCAGGAGGCTGGCAGGCCCGATCCGCCGGCTCTGCCACATGCGGAGGGGCTAGCCGAGGTGAGGGCGCTGGCGAGCGGGAGCATGGCCCCAAGCGTTTTGTCGCGGGGGACCTTCGAAGGTCGCCGGGGGCCCGGGGGGCCCTGCCCGTTCTAACGCCCTGAATGAGGACGGCGCCCCTAGCGGGCCGGGTGGTGAGGAGCGGCAGAGTGTGTCCGGCGGTGGGGTTCGGGTGTCCCCAATCCCCAGCGTGGCGGCGCCAGGCCCCTTGGGAGGGGCTCCTCTGGGGCCGACCTAGGTTTAGGGTTAGCCCAAAGGAGGCCGGCAGGCCCGAGCCGCCGGCTGTGCGGCGAGCAGAGGGGCGGGCCGAGGTGAGGGCGCTGGCGAGGGGGAGCGTGGGCCCAGGGTTTTGGCACAGGGGGCCTTGGATTGTCACTGGGGGCTTGGAGGGCCCTGCCCATTCTCACACACTAAATGACCGGTGGCGCCCCTGTCGGCCAGGGTGGCGGCGTGTCGGCAGGATGAGTCTGGAGCTGGGGCTCAGTGGTCCCCGATCCCCGGCGCGGTGGCTCCAGGCACTTGGGAGGGGTCCCTCGGGGGCCGACATATGGTGAGTGTTAGCCCAAAGGAGGCCGGCGGGCCCAATCCGCCGGCTGTGCAGCGAGCGGAGGGGTGGGCCGACGTTAATGCGCTGGCAAGCGGGAGCGTGGGCCCAAGCGTTTTGGCATGGGGGGCCTTCGAAGCTCACCGGGGGCTCGGAGGGCCCAGCAAGTTCTCCCGCCCTGAATGCCCAGCGGCTCCCTAGCGGCCAGGGTGGCGGCGGGGAGGCAGGGTGAGTCCGGAGCTCGGGCTCGGGGGTCCCCAATACCCGGCATGGCATTGCCAGGCCGCTTGGGAGGGGTCCCTCGGGGGCCGAGCTAGGGTTCTCGTTAGCCCAAAGGAGGCCGGCAGGCCCAATTGGCCGGCTGTGCGGCGAGGGGATGGGTGAGCCGAGGTGAGGGCGCTGGCGAGCGGGAGCTTAGGCCCAAGCGTTTTGGTGCGGGGGGCCTTCGAAGGTCATCGGGGGCTCGGAGGGCCCTGCCCGTACTCCCTCCCTGAATGACCGGTGGCGCCCCTAGCGTCCCGGGTGGCGGCGGGGCGGCAGGGTGAGTCTGGAGTAGGGCTCAGGGGTCCAAATGCCCCGGCGTGGCGGCGCCTGGCCCCTTGGGAGGGGTCCCTCGGGGGCCGACCTAGGGTTGAGGTTAGCCCAAAGGAGGCCTGGGCCCGATCCGCCGGCTGTGCAGAGAACGGAGGGGCGGGGCGAGGTGAGGGCGCTGGGGAGCGGGAGCGTGAGCCCAAGCGTTTTGGCGTGTCTGGCCTTCGAAGGTCACCGGGGGCTCAGAGGGCCCTGCCCGTTCCCCAGCCCCGAATGAGGACGGTGCCCCTAGCGATCCGGGTCGCAGCGGGGCGGCAGGTTGAGTTCAGCCCTGGTGCTCGGGGGTCCCCAATCACCCGCGTGGCGGCGCCAGGCCCCTTGGGATGGTCCCCTCGGGAGCCGACCTAGGGTTAGGGTTAGCCCCAGGAGGCCGGCAGTCCGATCTGCCGGCTGTGCGGCGAGCGGAGGGGCGGGCTGAGGAGAGGGTGCTGGCGAGCAGGAGCCTAGGCCCAAGCGTTTTGTCACGGGGGGCCTTCAAAGGTCACTGGGGGCTCGGAGGGCCCTGCCCGTTCTCCCGCCCTAAATAACCGGTGGCGCCCCTAGCAGCCCGGGTGGCGGCAGGGCGGCAGGGTAAGTAATGCGCTGGGGCTTGAGGGTCCCCAATCCCCGGCGTGGCATCGCCAGGCCCCTTGGGAGGGGCCCCTCGTGAGCAGACCTAGAGTTAGGGTTAGTTCCCAGGAGGCTGGCAGGCCCAATCCGCTGTCTGTGCCGCGAGAGTGGGGGCGGACCGAGGTGAGGGCGCTTGCTAGCGGAGCGTGGGCCCAAGCGTTTTGGCGTGGGGGGCCTCAAAGGTCGCCAGGGGCTCGGAGGGCCCTGCCCATTCTCCCGCTCTGAATGACTGGTGGCGTCCCTACTGGCCCGGTAGCTGTGGGGCGGAAGGGTGACTCCGGCGCTGAGGCTTGGGGGTCACCAATCCCCGGCGTTGTGGCACCAGGCCTTTGGAAGTGGCCCCTTGGGGTCTGACCTAGGGTTAGTGTTAGCCCCCAGGAAACAGGCAGGCCTGATCCGCTAGCTGTTCATCGAGTGGAGGGGCGGGCCGAGAAGAGGGCGCTGGCGAGTGGGAGCGTGGGCCCAAGCATTTTGGCGCGAGGGGCCTACGAAGGTCGCGGGGGCTCAGAGGGCCCTGCCTGTTCTCCAGCACTGAATGACCGGCGGCGCCCCTAGCGGACTGGGTGGTGGTGGGGTGGCAGGGAGAGTCCAGCACTGGTGCTCGGGGGTCCCCAATCCCCGGCATTGCGATGCCAGGCCCCTTGGGAGGGGCCCCGTGGGGGCAGACCTAGGGTTAGGGTTACACCCAGGGGGCTGACAGGCCCGATCCTACGGCTGTTCGGCGAGCGGAGGGGCGGGCCGAGGTGAGGGCGCTGGCTAGCGGGAGCGTGGGTCAAGTGTTTTGGTGCGGGGGGCCCTTCGAAGGTCGTGGGGGGATCGGAGGACCCTGCCCGTTCTCCCGCACTGAATGACTGGTGGTGCTCCTAGTGGTGCAGGTGGCAGCGGGGCGGCCGGGTGAGTCCGGCACTGGGGTTCAGGGGTCCCCAATCCCCGGCGTTACGACTGCAGGCCCCTTGCTAGGGGCCCCTCGGGGGCCGACATATGGTAAGGGTTAGCCCCCAGGAGGCCCGCAGGCCCGATCCGCCAGCTCTGCGGTGAGTGGAGGGGTGGTCGGAGGTGAGGCCGCTGGCAATCTGGAGAGTGGGCCCAGTCATTTTGGCACGGGGGTCCTTCGAATGTCGCCAGGGGTTCGGACGGCCCTGCCCGTTCTCCCACCCTGAATGACGGGCGGCTCCCCTAAAAGCCCTGGTGGAGGAGGGGCGGTAGGGTGAGTCGGGCGCTGGGACTCAGGGGTTCCCAATCCCCGGCGTTTTGGCGCCATGCCCCTTGGGAGGGGCCCCTCAGGGACTCACCTAGGGTTAGGGTTAGCTCCGAGGAGGCCGGCAGGCTCGATCCGCCGGCTGTGTGGTGAGCAGAGGGGCAGGCCGAGGTGAGGGCGCTTGTGAGCAGGAGCGTGGGCCCAAGCGTTTTGGCGCGGGGGGCCTTCCAATGTGGCCAGAGGCTCTGAGGGCCCTGCCCCTTGTCCCGCCCTGAATGACCGGCAGCGCCCCTAGTGGCCCATGTGGCAGCGGGGCAGCCGGTTGTGTCCAGCGCTGGAGCTCGGGGTTCTCCAATCCCCGGTGTTGCGGCTCTAGGCCCCTTGCTGGGGCCCCTAGGGGACCGACCTATGGTTAGATTTAGCCCCCAGGAGGCCGGAAGCCCGATCCGCCAGCTCTGCGGCAAGCGGAGAGGCGGGCGGAGGTGAGGCCGCTGGCGAGCGGGAGCGTGGGCTCAGGCGTTCTGGGGCGGGGGTCCTTCGAAAGTCGCTGGAGGCTTGGAGGGCCCTGTACGTTCTTCTGCCCTGAATGACCGGCGGCTCCCCTAGCGGCCCGGGTGGAGGAGGGGTGTTAGGGTGACTTGGGCGGTGGGGCTTGGGGGTCCCCAATCCTCGGCGTTGGGGCGCCAGGCCCCTTTGGAAGGGCTCTAGGGGGCCGACCAAGGGTTATTGTTAGCCCCCAGGGGGCCAGCAGGCCAGATCCGCCGGCTGTGAGGCGAGCGGAGGGGTGGACCCAGGTGAGGGCGCTTGAGAGCAAGAATGTGGACCCAAGCGTTTTGGCACTGGGGGCCTTCGAAGGTCATCGGGGGTTTGGAGGGCCCAACCCGTCCTACTGCCCTGAATGACCAGCGGCGCTACTAGCGGCCCGGGGGGGCGGGGCGGTAGGGTGAGCCCGGCACTGGGGCTTGGGGGTCCCCAATCCCCGGCGTTGCGGGGGCAGACCCTTGGTAGTGGCCCCTCGGGGGCCGACGTAAGGTTACAGTTAGCCCCCAGGAGGCCGGCAGGCCCGATGTGCCAGCTGTGCGGCGAGCGGAGGGGAGGGCCGAGGTGAGGGCGCGGGCGAGCGGGAGCTTGGCCGAAGCGTTTTGGCGCGGGAAGCCTTCGAAGGTCGCCGGGGGATCGGAGGACCCTGCCCGTTTTCCCGCCCTGAATGACCTGCGGCGCCCCTGGGGCCCGGGTGGCAGCAGGGCGACAGGGTGAGTCTGTTGCTGGTGTTGGGGGGTTCCCAATCCCCGGTGTTGCGGCACCAGGCCCCTTTGCAGGGGCCCCTCGGAGGCTGACCTAGGGTTATGGTTAGCCCCCAGGAGGCCGCAGGCCCAATCCACCGGCTGTGCGGTGAGCAGAGGGGAGGGCCAAGGTGAGGGCGCTGGCGAGCGGTAGCGTAGGCCCATGAGTTTTGGCGCGGGGGGCCTTCGAAGGTCGCCGGGGCTCAAGAAGCCCTGCCCGTTCTCCCGCACTGAATGTCCGGCGGTGCCCCTAGCGGCCTGGGTGGAGGAGGGGTGTTAGGGTGACTTGGGCGGTGGGGCTTGGGGGTCCCCAATCCTCGGCGTTGGGGCGCCAGGCCCCTTTGGAAGGGCTCTAGGGGGCCGACCAAGGGTTATTGTTAGCCCCCAGGGGGCCAGCAGGCCCGATCCGCTGGCTGTGAGGCGAGTGGAGGGGTGGACCCATGTGAGGGCGCTTGAGAGCAAGAATGTGGACCCAAGCGTTTTGGCACGGGGGACTTCGAAGGTCATCGGGGGTTCGGAGGGCCCAACCCGTTCTCCTGCCTTGAATGACCAGCGGCGCTACTAGCGGCCCGGGGGGGCGGAGCAGCAGGGTGAGCCTGGCACTGGGGCTTGGGGGTCCCCAATCTCCGGCGTTGCGGGGGCAGACCCTTGGTAGTGGCCCCTCGGGGGCCGACCTAAGGTTACAGTTAGCCCCCAGGAGGCCGGCAGGCCTGATGTGCCAGCTGTGCGGCGAGCGGAGGGGCGGGCCGAGGTGAGATCGCTGGCGAGCGGGAGTTTGGCCGAAGCGTTTTGGCGCGGGAAGCCTTCGATGGTCGCCGGGGGATCGGAGGACCCTGCCCGTTTTCCCGCCCTGAATGACCTGCGGCGCCCCTGGGGCCCTGGTGGCAGCAGGGCAACAGGGTGAGTCCATCGCTGGGGTTGGGGGTTCCCAATCCCCGGTGTTGCAGCACCAGGCTCCTTCGCAGGGGCTCCTCGGAGGCTGACCTAGGGTTATGGTTAACCCCCAGGAGGCCGCAGGCCCAATCCACCGGCTGTGCGGTGAGCAGAGGGGAGGGCCGAGTTGAGGGCGCTGGCGAGCGGTAGCGTAGGCCCATGAGTTTTGGCGCGGGGGGCCTTCGAAGGTCGCCGGGGCTCAAGAAGCCCTGCCCGTTCTCCCGCACTGAATGTCCGGCGGTGCCCCTAGCGGCTCAGTTGCCGGCGGGGGAGCATGGTGAGTCCGGCACTGGGGCTCAGGAGTCCCCAATCCCCATCGTTGCGGCACCAGGCCCCTTGGGAGGGACCACTAGCGGGCCGACCTAGGGTTTGGGTTAGCCTCCAGAAGGCCCACAGGCCCAATTCACCATCTGTGTGGCGAGCGGAGGGGAGGGCCGAGGTAAGGGCGCTGGCGAGCGGGAGCGTGGGCCCAAGCGTTTTGGTGCAGGGGGCCTTCGAAGGTTGCCGGTGGCTTGGAGGGCCCTGGCCATTCTCCCTCCCTGAATGAACAGCGGCGCCCCTAGTGGCCCAGGTGGCGGTAGGGCGGGAGGGTCAGCTGGGCGCTGGGGCTCAGGAGTCCCCAGTCCCCAGTGTTGAGGCAATAGGAACCTGGGATGGGCCCCTCGGGGCCCACCAAAGGTTAGGGTAACACCCAGGAGGCTGGCAGTCCTGATCCACCGGCTGTGCAGCGAGCGGAGGGGCGGAACGAGGTGAGGGCGCAGGCGAGTGGGAGCATGGGCCAAAGCGTTTTGGTGCAGGGGGCCTTCGAAGGTTGCCGGTGGCTTGGAGGGCCCTGGCCATTCTCCCTCCGTGAATGAATGGCGGCGCCCCTAGCAGCCCAGGTGGCGGTAGGGCAGGAGGGTGAGTCCGGCACTGGGGCTCGGGAGTCCCCAATCCCAGGCATTGCGGTGCCAGGCCCCTTCGGAGGGGCATCTCAGGGGACAACCTAGGGTTCTGGAGGAGTGCAGGCCTCATCTGCTGGCTCTGTGGCGAGCGGAGGGGCGGGCCGAGGTGAGGGCACTGAGGAGCAGGAGCGTGGTCTCAAGTGTTTTGGATGCGGGGGCCTTCGACGTTCGCCAGGGGCTCGGAGGGCCCTGCCCATTCTCCCGCCCTGAATGACCAGCGGCACCCCTAGCGGCCCGGGTGGTGATGGGGTGGCAGGGAGACTCCGGCGCTGGGGATCGGGGCTCCTTAATACCCGGCGTTGTGGCCTCAGGTCCCTTGGGACGGGACCCTCGGGGGCCGACCTAGGGTTAGGGTTAGCCCCCAGGAGGCTGGCAGGCTCGTTCCGCCCATGTGCGGTGAATGGAGGTGTGGGTTGAGGTGAGGTAGCTGGCGAGTGGGGGCGTGGGCCAGAGCATTTAGGCTTTGGCTTGGGGTGCCTTCGAAGGTTGCAGGAGGCTTAGAGGGTCCTGCCCGTTCTGTCGCCCTGAAGGACTGGTGATGCCCCTAGTGCCCCATGTGGCGGCAGGGCGACAGGGTGCATCCGGTGGTGGGACTCGGGGGTCCCCAATCCCTGGCATGCGGCGCCAGGCCACTTGGGAGGGGCCCCTCGGGTGCGACCTAGGCATAGGGTTAGCCCCCAGGAAGCCAGCAGGCCCGATCCGCCAGCTCTGCAGCGAGAGGAGGGGTGGGCCGAGGTTAGGGCGCTGGGGAGCAGGAGCGAGGGAGCCAGAGTTTTTGCGCGGGGGGCCTTTGAAGGTCGCAGGGGGATCGGAGGGCCTTGCCCGTTCTCCCTTCTTGAATGACTGGCAACACCCGTAGCGCCCTGGGTGCTTGCGGGGTGGCAGAGTGAGTCCAGCACTGGGGCTCGGGGGTCCCAAATCCCCAGCATTGTGGTGCCAGGCTCCTTGGGAGGGGCCCCTCGGGGGCCGACCTCGGGTTAGGGTTCTTCCACAGGAGGCCGGCAAGCCCGGCGCTAAGTGGCTCTGACAATGTAACAAAAATGCCATACACTTATCTGAAAGAAATAACCGTGTACAGGAACCCTCTTAGCCCTAACATCATCCTTTGTGAATATGGAAGCCAGCCCCAAAGTGGTCGTGGAAGTCTGACGAAAGGGCCAAGCACTTTTCTCTGAGTCACCACACTGTACAGGGAAAGAGCAATGTACATCATCATTCACGAGTAGGAAGCATGAATGGAAGGTTCTGGAATTTCGAGGACTCTGACCCATCCTTATTGGTAATAAACCACCGTGTACAGGAAAACACCTTCAACTCTCATCAGCCTCCTCAATCCTGATTCCGATTCAACTTTTGGTGTGTAGGACTAGGGAAATGTCCACATCTTATTGCTAAGAAAGAACGATGTCAGGGTAATGCCCTTCAAGTCACCTCAGCCTTCCTGAAGACGGAAGCAGGAATCAAGCTGGTTATGTTACCATGAGGTAAGGAAGATGAGCATATAAGTGAGAAACAACAGTTGGCAGGACCTCTCTTCCAACGAACAGTATCTTTGCTTAATGTTGAATCCCTATGGTAAGTGGTTGTGGGCATTTGTGAGGTCAAAATCTGAAGTGTTTTGTAAAACCTCTTGGTCATTCACAGATGAGACTAAGGTAGTTGGGGACTCCTAGGCAGTGATTTGTCCACTGTCAAAAATATGAAAAGATAAAAGAGACAGATGAGGTCTCCTCAGGCATTGTCCTTTATCCTCATCCTCCGTGAGGATGGCCATCTCTGGACAGCTCAGTGTCAGAGTCTCATTCACATTGGGGGCATCTGTTCCTCACAGACATCAGGCAGGGAAATGGATTTGGTTCTCTGTGCCAGCCCAGCCACAGCTGAGTGTCACAGCACCCTCTCGTGGGCTCATAAGAGTTTCACTGTCACCAGGCAGGTCATTGTATTTGATAAACCACTGTGAGAGTTTGCAATTGCCTTCACCTGCAACCTCCAGAGGCAAATGCAGATCTCTGGTACCATGTGAAGTCATGTGAAGGCTTTGTGAGAAAGTGTCCTTTTGCTTAAGAAAAACATGGCTGGGGCTCCTGGCTGGCTCAGCCAGTTAAGCATGTGCCTTTGGCTCAGGTTATGATCCCAGGGTTCTGGAATCGAGCCAAGGGTCCCTGCTCAGCAGGAAAGGAGTAGGGAAATAGCTTAGAACCCACAGAGAATGTGAATAAAGGGGAGTGAAATGGAACTTGGTCTGTGTTTTGCTTTAGGGATTGGAAGTTAGGTTTTTCTCAATTGTGATTGTTCTTGAAACAGAACAGCTGTATTGTTTTTTTTTTTTTACCTTTAATTTTTTTCTAGTAACAATTTTTTATTATTATATGTTAGTCACTATACAGTATTTCCTTAGTTTTTGATGTAGTGTTCCGTGATTCATTATTTGCATATAACACCCAGTGCTCCATGCAATATGTACCTTCCTTAATACCCATCACTGGCCCATCCCAATCCCCCACCCCTCTCCCCTCTGAAGCCCTCAGTTTGTTTCCCAGAGTCCATAGTCTCTCCTGGTTCATTCCCCCTTCTGTTTAGGGTCCATTGTCTAAAGGGACAGACAGTGGAAGTTCACCAAATATAAGATCGAAATTTCATTGTTCATTATAGATGCCGCCAAGTAGTTCCCAGACATTTCATTCTACTCTAGTAATTGATTATACCTGTGCAGGTGCACGTGGAAGATAACTGATGAATGTATACTGGTAATAAAACACGCCCCACAGTAGTAGAATAATAGAGAATGCACATGTGTAAAATTATTCGGCTACGGCTTCCATGCTTTCCCTTTGGTTCCTTGTTATCTATGAAATTGGACAATTTTTGTTCTCTAGGCTTAAAACTCATTGTCAGTATTCAGAGTTTTTCAATGCTGATCTTCTCCTGTATAAGTTACTAAAAACCTAAAATATGTATGAACTTTAAAAAATGCTATATTGAAAATTATAGCAGGGAAGTTCCATTTTGTGAATATTGTGTCAATGGATCTCTATTTTGCCATCAGTGTTCATTAGAAATGATGACATTTCATGTGAGTATAAATATCAATGTGAAAAAGAAAAGGTAGGAAGAACCTTGAATGTTTAAGTAATTGGTGAAATGACAGGTGTGTGTGTGTGTGTGTGTGTGTGTGTGTGTGTGTGTGTGTGTGTAATTGATTTTCAGTGAATGGTTTAGGTCCTTGTAGGGCCTCCGAGAGAGCCCAGGTGAACCTTTCAATGAGTTGGTATCTGTTTTCAGAACATGGGAATCTCTTAGTCCAATAGTCAATCCGGCAAGCTTTGAGGTCTTGAAGAGTTTCAGTCCTCAGCGATGGTGTTGCAGACCCTTGTGAGCAAACCCTAGGTATGCTCAGAGCCCTCATTAGCTGGTACCAACGTGTGACGATTTCAGACAGCATTTCCCAAAGAAGTACCTCTTGAGTCTCTGTTCTTGTCAGTTCCCTACACTTCCTTACACTAGTTATGTGATCAGTGTGTTTCAGGATAATCCCCACATGTGATTTTTGCTATTTCCTACTAGTTCTATCTGTTTCTCATCTTCTTCTTTTATGGTAGGGGTTGGGAAGCAACCTGTGTGGTGTAGGAAGGGGTGTGGTAGTTGTCTGCCTTCAGAGGACCAAATGATGCCTAGAAATTGTACTGTAGTTTGAGGTCAATTGTCCATCCTCTGAGTGTCAGGAATTCCATCACTTTACTTTGATGCTAGTCTGTTCTTCAAGCTGTCCTCAGAAATAAGGACGTCATCCATCTAGGGAATACTGGTTTGTGTGTATGTTTTCATTTTAGAAAAGGCCTTGCTGTGCCTGAAAATAATACTGTAGAGCACCCTTTCCTGTTCTTATTGGCCATCAGTCAATCTTTTGTGAAGTATTCGTTTATAAATAGAATTTCTATGGTTGATGAGCAGGAATTCTTAATTGACAAGTCTTTGTCAGTGTGTGTATTGCAAATCTTTACTTCCCAGCCGGCGGTTCACTTTTTCATTTTCTTATGGTCATAAGATAAGGAGAAATGTCACATTTTTATGAAGTCCCACTGAATTCTTTTAAATGGTTTGTGCACCCTATGTCTTACCCCAAGATTGACAGGTTCTACGTTTTCTTTCAGAAACTGTCCAATGGGAAGCTACAATCCATTTTCTCTGTCCATTTATTGCTTACAAATTTCACATTTTTATGAAGTCCCACTGAATTCTTTTAAATGGTTAGTGCACCCTATGTCCTACCCCAAGATTGACAGGTTCTACGTTTTCTTTCAGAAACTGTCCAATGGGAAGCTACAATCCAATTTCTCTGTCCATTTATTGCTTACAAATGTATTTTGACCATCTGCTTCCTAGGAAACCTCTTTTGTTATTATTATTATTATTATTATTATTATTATTATTATTATTTTAAATTGCATTTTTAATTCTAAAAGGGTATTTATAGACTGTTTTGAATTTTCTATGTACACAATCGCGTTATCTGTGAATAGTCACTATTATCCCCTCAATTCTTATACTTTTTGTTTCTCTTGCCTTAAAACACTGGTAGATTCTCCGATGCCACGTTGAATAGAGCAGCATTGTTTAAAGATTTTCATATGCCTTTCTCAATATCTGACAGAAAAAGCAGACAAAACATTGGTAACAAATGTGACCAAATTGACATATAGGGAACATTCCATAATAAGTGCAGAATACGTTATTTTCAAGTGATCATAGACTCTTTACCCAAATAGATGATAGGTGGGGCCACGAATCAAGGCTACAAATGTTAAACCCTGAAATTAACTAGATTCTATTCTTAGACCACAGGGGAATTGTGTCACAGTCATAGCGAAAAGAAAACCAGGAAGTCCTTCAATGTTTAAAAATTAAATGGAACTTTGCTACATATCCTAAAGGTCAGAGAAGGAATCTCATTGGAAATTCTGAACCTTTTATACATGAGGGCTCACACACAATGGCACTTTCTTTGTGAAGAGCATTATAATAACCTAGACAGGAGTTGAGCCTTAAGTCAGAGTTCTGCCTGCCCCAGCCACACCTGGCAGGCTTGGCCTGTGATCCCCCTCAGCTGTCCTTTCTGGTGGCCCTGAGCTAAGGGGGTCAACATGGCCATATGGAAATGGGAAGCTCCCCTCTCATAGTGATGGCAGTGCCCCCTCCCCAGCTGCCCTTTCTGGTGGCTCTGAGCTAAGGGGGTCAACATGGCCGTATGGAAATTAGAAGCTCCCCACTCTTAGTGATGACATTGCTATCGTATCGTCCTCACCAGTCCAACAACATGATTTCTGAGTGAACTATGACACAAGAGCGACTTCTTGGCCTTCCTTCAGGTTTGAAAATCATCTGGTGAGTCATCTATTAGAAATAGGATTCAACATGTGTTCTTTCTTCTGGAAAAGAAATAGACCCAATAGCAATTATGGCTTCCTGAGCACCTGTTCTTGAGAGACATCATACTGGCTCTTTGTAGCATTCTGCCTCTTAAACTTCTCAACTAGGGTGTAGATATTTTTAGGCACATTTTCAGACGGTTAGAAAGGGACTCAGATGATATGAGTCTCAGAGGATTTTAGTGTCAGAAACCTAAGTGGGATCCCCAAATTGACTCCAAATCCCTTGTTGTTCCATACAGGGTACTATTTCCCTCTTATCTCTGGTCTTCTCGATCTGGAAACCTATCAAGTATCAGGATTTTCTTGTCATGTGGACAACTGGAACGAATTCAGAGGGCCTTTTCACCTCTGCCCATGGTGATCATTAAGATCATTATCTCAGTGGAGGACCTCTGGGTAAGATACTCAAAGATCCTTAGGGATACAGACAGTATAATATTTTTCTGGTATTAAAGTTCCTGAAACCAACTATCTTTTTTAGTCCATTCAGGCTCTGGTATGTTCAGAGGGTGCTGTAAAACAGGTCTGAAATAGTATTTAAAAACACTCAGCTCAGCCTCTTCTACAAAGTGAGCCAATGCTTATAAACATGGCTAAAATATTGCCTTACCTACGATGACTTCCCAGCCATCATAGTGTTTATATGGTATGACTGTGACTTACATTAGTCAACATTTGCAGAGAAAGAACTTAGTGCATCCAGGGGGCACTTCATGTTGAAATTAGTTTGTGACAACGAGCTACTGTGTTTTCTTCTGCAGTCCAAGGGAATGGTGCCAGACATCTCTAAGGTGTCTAGCAGTTTTACAATTCTGATTTTAAGTGGTCTGTGTGCTTCAGCGATTTGGGCAGGAGAAGGGCAGAAGTCCAGAGACTGTGAACACTTCTGTTACCTGTGCTGACCATGGAGCAGGTAGCCTTCTGTGGGCATCATTTTGATTTCTTGGTACTCTTGTGAAAGGTGCTTTTGTCTCAAATTCCTCCTTTTTAGGAGTAATTATAATGATGAAAGTAATTTTTATCTTATATCATCTGTGGGCCCTGATCCTGGGCTCCCAGGGAAGCTATCCTTTAACATTTTAACTGGCTCAAAATGATTGGGCAAAAACTCAAAGCATGAGCCCTATTTCTGCCCCAAGTACATGTTGTACATCTGCTTCATGAATAAAACAATAACCAAAAATGACAACATGAAAATAAGAAAAAATAAAGAACCTCTTTGGCTCCCATAAGATTATGGTCATACTGACATGTACATACTGAAAATGCATGAAATCATTGCATTTCCTAAAGCCCAAGCCTTGGAGGGTCTGAGAACCACTGACATTGCCCAGAACCAGGCACACCCCAGCAGGGAGGGGTGGTGCAGAAAGGGAAGGGGCAGGACTCTGAGGGAGGTCTGCAGCTAGAGGGGTCCCTGGAAGGGGCCAGGTGTGTGTGGGGAGCCCGGCCCAGGACCCCAACCATGCCTGTGCTGGGTGTTGGGTAGAGGAGGCGCCTCTTGGACTCCCTGCACTTTCAGGGTTCCAGGGGCTTGAGGGCGGGTTGCCTGGCATCCCAGGGGCTGGGGCACCACCCTCCCTGACCAATCACCCCTTGGGGGTGGAGCTACATCTCTGTGGGCTGTTCCAGAGTTGCAGTGGGGTGCAGACCTGGGGCAGAAGAAGGGGCACTGGGAGAGAGAGAGTTGCCCTGTGGAGGTCCCAGCTGCTGAGTGAGCAGAATGCACCAGGGGCGGGGGGGTTCGGGGGTAGGGTGCGACCCAGGTGGGAGGCAGGGTTCTCGAAGGGCACTTGGAGAGGGTTCATTGTGGGGACTCAGGTGAGTTTTCTTTTCCTCTTTAAAGTCTCTTCTGCCCCATGTCCTCAACTGGCCTTATTCCCCATACCCGTGAACTCCAGGGCGCCCAATCACCTGCGCTTTTATGGGATGGGTTGCAGAATTTCAGGGTTTCCCCTGTTCCCTGGAAAAGTGTGGGTAAGGACCTCAGAGAGTCCCCACCTTCAGTGATGTGTCCCCCTGTTCTCTGACACAGTGCAGGTGATGCATCTTGAGCAGTACCCCGAGTTCAGCAGGGTGTGCCCTGGTCCCCCAGGCACAGGTGTGGCAGTAGCAAGCCCCAGAGCCATACCCAACTTCAGCATTATGCCCCGTGTGCCCCCAGGTTAGTGGTCATTGGCTGTTGGAATCATACAGGAAAATTCTCCAGGTGGGGGCCTGGAAGTGGGTGTAAACCAGACCCCACTCTAGTTGCACTGGGAATAGACAAACTGAGGGTTTCCTTAGAAGAGTAAGTCTGCTTTCCAGAAAAGGCAAGGTCATTGGTCTATTGAGAATGAAGATAATTACTGCTAAACAAGAAGTATGTGTTGCCCCTTTGCCCAGAAACCGAAGCAGGTGTGCAGGCTTTAGGTCAGAGGTGCCTTCTTCTCCACAGCTGACAGCACTTCTCTGCTCTGACTCCAAGACACCCGAGGTTTTGAACGTCAGTATCGGAGTCAGCGAGGCAGCTTGTCACAGGACGCCAGTGTTCAGAGAAAGCACAGGTATGTTTGGCAAAATGTCCTATCTATGTCAGGGCTGGAGGTAAAACCTCTCATTATCCCAAAACCTCCTGGGCTTTTCTCTTTTCTCTAGTTGAGCCACAAAGTAAAATTTAAGTAACTGTCAGCATTCTGGGTTTGGTGCAAGAATTACAATTTTCCCTGCTGGTAGAACATTGCAGGGGATCACAATTTCTCTGTCCATTTATTGCTTACAAATGTATTTTGACCATCTGTTTCCTAGGAACCCTCTTTTATTAGAAAGGGAAGGTGAGATTCACTCTGTGCCTGTTTGTAACATCTAATTTGTTCCTTCATCTAACAATGTTTATTCAATTGGGCCTAAGACATGTTTGAGTGGCCAGCATCTAGAGTTAGGTGGCTTTTTTCATCTGATACTGCCTTGGATGATGTCATTTGACAAAGGTGATGTTTCATCATTGATTAGTTTATTCATCAAAAGAGTTAAAATTAGGGTGGAGGGAAAATTGAAAATTATCCAAAGCGGCCTGTTCCTGTTTAAAAGTTGAGCTTGACTTTCTAGTTTTACTAAATGTATTATCTCGATATTTTGAGGTGCCATATTCTCTCTGTAGTTTCTTTGGTGGTGGAGTCAGAAGGAGAGTCTGGGAATTCTTTTGGATAGTGGCATGCTGGTGGCTTCAAGGGGCTTGGCGTCAGGAGCCTTGGGTGAAGTCTGCAACTACTTGTCTGACCCTAGGAGCATCTCCCAGAGGTTTTGTTTCCTCTTATGAAATTGCCGGCAGATAATGTTCTGATTAAAGGGGAACCCTCCTATCCTGTTGGTGGGAATGCAAAGTGGTGCAGCCAGTCTGGGAAACAGTGTGGGGGTTCCTCAAAAAGTTAAACATTGAACAACCCCATGATCCAGCAATTGCTCTCCTAGGTATTTACCCAAAGGATACAAAAATGCAGATTTAAAGGGGGAACCTGAACCATGATGTTTATAGCAGAAATGTCCACAGTAGCCAAACTATGGAGAGAATCCCAACATCCATGCACTGATGAATGGATAAAGCAGATGTGGGATACATATATATAATGGAATATGACCCAGCTTCAAAAAGAATGAAATCTTACCATTTGCAAGGATGCGGATGGATCTAGAGTGTATTAAGGTAAGCAAAATCAGTGAGGAAAGACAAATATCCTATGCTCTTACGCTTGTGGAACTTCGGAAAGAAAACAGATGAACAGAGTGGAGGGGTGATGAGAGAGGCAAACAAGGAAATAGACTCAACCTTGGAGAACAAACTGAGTGTTACTGCAGGACAGGGGCATGGGGGGAAGAGTTAAATGGGTGAGAGGTATTAAGGAGGGCATTTGTGATGAGCATTGGGTACTGTATGCAGGTGAGGAATCGCTAAATCCTACCCCTGAAGCAAATGTTCCATGGCATGTGACTAACTGGAATTTAAGTAAGAGAAGAAAGGAAAAAGTGTTCTGCTTCATGAAGAGTGAGGTAAACTTGTAGTAATTTGGGCTGTACTATTCTATAGATGAGAGTTGTTAAACATCCTGTTGTAGGATACACTAGTTGCTTATCACATAAGGAGTCTTCAGAAAGCTGCAATGAAAGATTCAGGTGTCAGAGTATGTTCATGTTCCACTGATATGTTACAGTTTGCACAGGTAGGAAAGAAGATGGAGAGAAAGGCAACAGAAGGGGAAAGTAGGTGTGAACCTTTCATTACTTAGCATTATAGCTTTCTCATGAAAGCCTTGCGCCAGTGTGATTATGGAAGCAGAGGGGAATCCGGGAAATTTGCAGGAGACGGGGGAGTTCCAGATCTGGGTAAAGCTGCCAAGGGTCCCAGAGGAGAGCTGAATGCATTCTGCAGCAGGGTGTGGGCGGGGTGGGCTCCAGGGGTGGCTGTGGGTCTCCTGGGTGAGAGTTGTAACAGGTGAGGGCTGTGTGCAAGTTCCTGGCTGAGGACAAGTGAGGCACAGGTGGAGAGCTGGCAGAGAACCTTCTTCTGGGCCACCAGCCTCACCCAACACACAGCTTCATCTTCTGTCCCTTTCACTCCAATTCAGACTTCTCAGAAGGTGAGTGAGAACACATCAAGAGCATTCGAAACAGAAGGGAAAGCATGTGGAAAGGCTCTGGGGCAGGAGAATTCCAGGTATGTCCAGGAGCAGCAAGAAGGCCCTGTGGCCACAGGAGACAGCTTAGGACATGAGCTCAGAGAGGTGACAGATGGTGACAGAAAGCCATTCCAGGGCTATAACCCCATGAGACCCTGTTTCACTGGGCCATCCTGGCTACAGTGTTGAGAACAGATGACAGAGGGTTGAAGATGGCAAGGCAGGTCAATGACGAAGCTTTTCCAGGAACTCAGGCACTGTGGTCCAGACAGGTGGCCTTGGATGGAGTGGTTAGACCTATTCTGGGTCCATTTTGAAGATGGAGCTCACAGGATTTGCTGATGGGTTAGCTATTAGGAGCAGGAGAACAGAGGAATTGGGGTAACTCCCAGCTGTTGTGGGTTGTCCTGATCGAGGGGAAGGAGTGGGTTTTTCAGGTGGTAGGAGGTAGTCCGTGTTCTGCATGCTGAGGAAGGTGCCTTTCCCAGTGGATCTGCTGAGGTTTGTGTCTGAGAGAACCTTTCACTTCTCCTCCCTCAGCAATGCTCAAGTACAAGTATCCCCCACTTTTTAAACGTTCACAGTAAGACACTTGGTTTTCTTGAAATAACTACGTAATTACCCATCTTCAGTAAGAGGAAGAGACCTGAAGAGGATTTCCCTCTTATGAAAAAAGGTGAACAGTGAGAATCGCGTTCATCATCTGTTTTGGGGAGAAGCTCCTTCCGTTGGGAACCGCTTTCCGCATCCAGCCACCAGCACTTTGAATGGTGTCTGTGAGCCTCTATTGTGCTTTATCTTCATTTATGCTGGGCCTCCGTTAGGTACTTGTGTCCTGAGGCCTAAGAAAAGCCAAAAGAAGGAATTTTGGGGTCTGAGCACACTGTCTAATTGTTCCGTGTAAATTAATGGCCATTCCTTCTTGACACCATTTCTGCTGTGCAAGGTTTCTCAGAAGCCCTGCACTTTCAAAGAGCAGGGAAACCTATACCCCATGCTGCGGGGTTAGTTTTAGTCTCCATGCTGGACAGAACATTTCATGACTGTCAGATTTTCTCACTCAAACATTGAGACTTTGACCACCTTCACCCATTTCTACCACCCCATCCCCGAATCTGGCACCTACCAATCTGCTATCAGTATCTATGCATTCAGTATTTGTTTATTACACGTGGAATGTACATGAGAGCATCTGGGATTGGTCTTTCTGTGTCTGAGTTACTTGGAATAAGGTCCCCAAGGTCTGTGTTTCCAGGTCTGATTCTTGTGAATAATGCTGCAGTGAACGTGGGAGTGCATCTGTCTTTTTGAGGCAGTATTTTTGTGTTCTCCGAATAAATACTCAGTAGAGCCATTACTGTGCCATGTGGTAGTTGCATTTATTTTTTCAGGAACCTCCATACCATTTGTCACAGTGGCTGCACCAATTTCCATTCCCACCAACAGTGCACAGTGTCTCCTCCTCTGCAAACCCTTGACCCCAACTGGTGTCTGTCTCTGGACAATTGGTGATCCAACTGTTGTGAGGGGATAGCCGATTGTGGGTTTGACTGATGTTTCCCTGACGATTTTTAGTGATGTCTAACAACTTTCTCTGTCTGTTGGCACCTGTGTGCCATCTTTGGAAAGTATCTATTCACATATTCCCCACGTTTTTTTATACAGTTTTTTTTGTTTCTTTTGATTTGTATGAGTGTTGTGTGTATTTTTGATATTAGCCTCTTCTCACACATATGATTCGCAGATATTTTTTTCTTATTGGGTCAGTGGCCTTTTAAGTTTTTGCTGGTTTCTTTTGCCGTGTGGAAGATTTCAGTTTGATATTGTTCCACTTGTTTATTTTTGCTTTTGTTGCCTTTGCATTTGGTGTCCGATCTGAAGACTCTTTGCCAAAACCAATGTCGAGAGACTTAGTACCTGTGTCTTCTTGGAGGTTTATGGATTCAGGTCTTATGTTCAAATCATTCATCCATTAAAAATTTTGTGTGTGGTGTAAGAAAGTGGACCAGTTATATTCTTCTGCATTTACTGTCCAGTTTGCATGTTACCGCTCACTGAAGAGACGGTCCTTCCCTCATGGCATATCTTCTGCTGCTGTGTCGTAAGTTAGGATCATCTACGTGTGGGTAAGTTTCTGAGCTTTCTGTTCTGTTCCACTGAACTGGTGTCTGTGTTTATGCCAGTACCATCCTGTTTTGATGACAACAGCTCTATAATCTAGCTTGAAATCCAGGAGTGTGTTGACTGCACCTTTCTTTCTCCAGGTTGCTTTGGGTATTTGGGGTCTTTTGTGATTCCATACAAATTTGAGGACTGTTTTCTATTTGCTCGAATAATGCCAGTGGAATTCAGATAGGGATTTCATCACATCTGTCGATTGCTTTGGGTACGATGGACATGTTCACATAATTAAATCTTCCAGTTAAGGAGTATGGCGTATGCTTCCATTTGTTTGTGTTGCCTTCCAAATCTTTGACCCATACATTCTGCCCCCCCTCGACACACATGTTTTTCATTTCTTTTCTGCCATGTGTTGAGTGTACTATGTCTTTCGCATTTTTGGTTACTTTTATTCCTAGATTTTTTTTTGATGCAATTGTAAATGGCATTGCTTTTTTAATTTCTCTTTGCGAACGTGTGTCATCAGTATACAGAAATGCAAGAACTTGGGTCATCTGGGTGGCCCCATAGGTGAAGCGTCTGCCTTCAGCTCAGGTCATGATCCCAGAGTCCTGGATCGAGCCCCATGTTGGGCTCCCCGCTTATCGAGGGTCTGCTTCTCCCTCTTTCCTACACTCCCCCTGCATGTGCTTTTTCTCTTCCTCTCAAATAAATAAATAAAATCTGAAAAAAATAAAGACAACAGGTCTCTGTATATTGACTTTATATCCTGCAGCTTTCTTGCATTTGTTTAAACTAACTGTTTTTTTTTTTGTGTGTGTGTGTGTGTGTAATCTTTCGGGATTTCATGTCATTTGCAAATAGTGACAGTTTTCCTGTATGGATTTCATATCTTTCTCTTTTTTTAAAATGATGTTAGTCACCCTACAGTAGTTCATTTGTTTTTGATGAAGTGTTCCATGATTCATTGTTTGTATATAACACCTAGTGCTCATTATGACACGTGCCCTCCTTAATACCCATCACCAGGATAACCCATTCCCCTACCCCTCCCTTACTGCAACCTTCAGTTTGTTTCCCAGTGTCAACAGTCTCTCATGGTTCCTCTCCCCCTCTCATTCCCCCCTTCACTTTTCCCTTCCTTCTTCTAATGTCCTCCATGCTATTCCTTCCATTCCACATAGGAGTCAAACCTTATGATAATTCTCTTTCTGTGCTTGCCTTAATTTCACTTAGCATAATCCCCTCCTGGTCAATTCACATTGGTGCAAATGGTAGGTATTCATCCTTTCTGATGACTGAGTAATATTCCATTGTATAGATGAACCACATCTTCTTTGTCCATTCATCTGCTGAAGGACATCTTGGCTCCTTCCACAGTTTGGCTATTATGGACATTGCTGCTATGAACATTGAGATACAGGTGCCCCTTCTTTTCATTACTCTGTGTCTATGGGGTAAATACCCAGTAGTGCAATTGTTGGGTCATAGGATAGCTCTGTGTTTAATGTCTTGCGGAACATCCATATTGTTCAAAAGTGGTTATACCAGTTGAATTCTCCCGAGTAGTGTAAGAGGGCTCCCCTTTCTCCACATCATCTCTGACTTTTTGTAATTTCCTGTCTTGTTAATTTTTTTCTCAAGATTTTATTTATTTATTTGATAGAGATAGAGACAGCCAGCGAGAGAGGGAACACAAGCAGGGGAAGTGGGAGAGGAAGAAGCAGGCTCATAGCGGAGGAGCCTGATGTGGGGCTCGATCCCATAATGCCAGGATCACGCCCTTAGCCGAAGGCAGATCCTTAACCTCTGTGCCACCCAGGTGCCCCCTGCCTTGTTAATTTTAACCATTCTAACTGGTGTAAGGTGGTATCTCATTGTCGTTTTGATTTGTATTTGCCTGATGGCAAGTGATGTGGAGCATTTTTTCATGTGTCTGTTGGCCATTTGTATGTCTTCTCTAGAAGTATCTCTTTGTATCTTCTGCCCATTTTTTGTGTGTCGAGTTTGAGGAGTTCTTTATAGATCTTGGATACCAGCCCTTTATCTGTAATATCATTTGCAGATATCTTCTTCTTTTCCATAGGTTGCCTTTGTGTTTTGTTGATCGTTTGCTTTGCTGTGCAGAAGGTTTTTATCTTGATGAAGTGCCAATAGTTCATTTTTGCTTTTATTTCCTTTGCCTTTAGAGACATGGCTTGCAAGAAGTTGTTGTGTCCAAGGTTGAAGAGTTCTTTTGATTTGGATATGATACAGGAATCCATTATCTTTCTTTCCTGATTGTATTCGATTCCTCTGTCTTTCTTGGTGAGTCTAGCTAAGTTTGTCAGTTTTATTTATCTTTCCAAAAAAGGCACCTTTCAATTTCATTGTTTTTGTTGTTGTTTTTTTTTTTTGGTCTTTTTAGTCTCTGTTGGATTTATTTATGCATTCCTTTTTGTTATTTCCTTATTTCTACTATATTGGGTCTTTGTTGTTTTATTTTTTACTTCTTTACCACATAAATCAGGTTGTTAATGGAGACCCTTCTCATGGATTGATGAAGACTTGAGTTTCTATGAATGTCCCCCATAGAGCTACTTTTGCTGCATCCCATAAGTTTTTGTAAGTTGTCTTTTTCATCAGTGTCAAGGTACTTCTAAAATCTTTTTTGATTTCTTCTTTGACTGTTGGTTGTTCTGTAGCATGTTTTTAATTCTCCACATATTTTTTTGAGATTATTTAAGTATCTGACAGAGAGTGAGACAGTGAGAGAGGGAACGCAAGCAGGGGGCGTGAGAGAGGGAGAAGCGGGCTTCCCACTGAGCAAGGAGCCTGATTCCAACCTAAATCCCAGGATCCTGGGATCAGGACCTGAGCTGAAGGCAGATCCTTAACAACTGATCCACCCAGGCTCCCCAATCTCCACCTATTTTTGACTGTCCCATTTTTTTCTTGAGACTGATTTCTAGTTTCATATCTTTGTGGTTGGACAAGATTTGAAGCAGAAGGTGAAGAGCATTCAGATTAAAAGTTTGTTTCCTGGAGGGATTTCTGAGGGCAGACCATGAGTTCTGTGGGGACGGAGGAAGGTTTTGTGAGACGGGGGTGGGGTTAACCCTTGTTAGAATTACTGACTACTACCATGCAGGCTGTGTGCTACTGTTCACACCGTAGTCCTGATGGACTTGTACTTCATTAGGAACATTTTCTAGGAGGTTTAGGCATAGCCTTCTCTTAAAGAAAGGTGCCATGTGAGTTCATGGCATGACCCCAGGTCAGCAACCAGGATGTATGGTATTGTGGGGGATGAGAAACAGGCTTTCTGTGGGAAGTGACAGAAATAGTTTATGGTGAGCTCCATGACCATAGGTGAGGTCCTGAGTGACCCACTGGGTGTTGGGTTCTGTGGATCTGTCTCATCAGGTGCTGTGGAATTCAGGGACACCCTCCTGTCTGTGGATTTGTGTGGAGACAGGTAGACATCAGTGTTTGGCCAGGCACAAGGGTCGCACTGGACCACCACCAGAGGTGCAGCGTGTGCGGGAGCCACTGCTTGCTTTCCACGAAAGCTGACCAGGGTCTTTGACCGTGATTTCTAGCAGCTGCAAGGGGAGAGGAGGCCGGGGGTGGTGCACACTTCCTAGAGTTGTGGTCAGGACTAGTCTGGAACCCACTGAAGTCAGCCACACTGGGCACAGAAGGCCCCCAGTCAGTGTAGCTGTGGGCACTGCTCCCATGGTACTTTCGGGCCGGCTCCATGCTGCCACCTCCTGCTTTTCATCATCATCTTCAAAGTCATGTGCCTCTGCTCTTGCCCCATGGCCTCCGGGGTATTGTCAGTCCTCCATCTGGCCCTCGTCCCTGTTGCCCTGTGCAGTCCGATGCCAGGATAGCCTTCTCGAGACAATCATCTGGCCCTGATGGAACACTTCCATGGATCTCGTGTGATGCAAGGATGAAGCCCTGCCCTGGAAGGGGGCTGCAGGTCCCCAATCAGGAGAGCCATGTCTCCGTTTTCAGCATGGCCTACCCTCCCCTCAGTCTTCTTCAGGGAAGCTCTCCCCACTTCCTGAGATGACAGCTCTGAACTTAAAAATGAATGTTATTTTACATATCTCTATGCCTTAGTTCATCCATGGCATGTCTTTCAACCCCGTTAGTGGGGTTTTTTTTTAGCAGTTCTGAAGGGCTGTCTGCTCAAGGAGGGGATGACCTGGGTGGGGCAGCTTTCCCTCTCATCTCCCTCAGCATGTCTCTGAGCCCTGGGGCCAACTGTGCCACTGAGGATTGAGGGACCCGAGCCAGCTCATCCTGAGCCCAGGATGTGTCAGCTGTGTAGACGGATGCGTGTCAGAGTGGTGGGCAGCGGCATGGGCCAGGGGCAGGCAGTGTCTCCTCATTCCTTCCCTCCCTTCCTCACAGATATAGCTCAGAGCAGCCTTCAACCCCTGCATCTCCAGATCCCTTGACCTGTGCCTCCTGTGTTCAGCTGGTGACCTTGGAGTTTTGCATTGATTCTACCTCCCATACCCTCTCCTGTAGCAGTTCCTGGATCAGGGGAGTGGTGGGACTCTTGTCTGCTTTTGATCTTCTTCCTGTCCCGCACCAAGCCCACCCACCTTTGCATCTTCCATGTATGTGCTTGGAAGCAAGCCCATCCACAGGGAACCTATTAGCCAAATGGATCCAGGCAAAGAACATTGAAGTAGAGATCCAGGATCCATAATAAACCTGCTCGGAAACTTGTCCCAAAGTCTGTGACTCTCTCACAATGTAACAGAAACAATAATAGCTTTCTGGACTGTGAAGTGACATGTGTCTCTACTTCTAATCTTAAATGCATAGGTGCTGAGCCTGGACTGAAAAGGACCATGGCTCCCGTGGGCTGGGATCCACAGTAAGAACTCAGTGAAATCTGAATTCAAGGCATAGAGTGAATAATTATTGTAGAGTGAATCCTCCCAAGTAGGGCTTATGAACAATGCACAGGAAAAGCTTTTTCAAAGAGGTTTCTGAAAGAAAAATCTTTTTAAAAAATTTATTTTAATTCCAGTAGAGCTAACCTACAGTGTTACATTCGTTTCAGGTGTACAATAGAGTGATTCAGTAATTCTATATATTACTCAGTGGTCATCAAGAAAAGTGTCCTCTTAATCCGCTTCATCTATTTGACTCATCCCTCTATCCACCTCCTCTCTGGTATCCATCCGTTTGTTCTCTATTGTTAAGAGTTTGTATTTTGCCACACCCATACTCAGGCAACCCTGTTTGGGTAGAGTTGCCCTGTCCCCTGCGAGGGGGGATGGGTGTGGGAACGCTGTGAGCCAGTATTTCCAGGCTTTTGTTCCCTGGCATCTTTCTCTGGCGGTCTGCTGTGCCTCTTCTGAGAGTCAGAGCAGCAGAGGCTGAATTGTCACAGAACAGAGGGATTGCGGCATGTTCTTCACGGATGTTCTGGCCACTTTAACTCCGTTACTGTTGGTGCTGCTCAACCCCATAGCGTCCCTGGATGTGTGCCCCACACCTGGTGTCCCTGTCCTCACTTCCAGGGCAGGTGCATCTCTGTCCTTTGTGTTTCTAAGGCCACCAGCCACCAGCCGTCCCCTGGAGCTCCCAGATCTCCAGGTCTCAGTCTGGATCCCGTGAGCACACCAGGATTACGGAGTTTCCTGAGAAGCCTGGTGGCATACCACCTCCTTCAGGGTCTCAGTCTGCTGTTTCCTGGGTGCCAACCACGAGTTCGCCCGCTGCCCCATGCAGGTGGCCCACCAGCCGCCAGCCGCCCCGCGTGCTCCCGGGTCTCTGGGTCTGTCTATTCCCGGTGAGCACACTGGGATTCCGGAGTTCCGTGAGAAGCCTGGTGGTGGGCGCACCTGGTTCAGGGTCTCAGTCTGCTGTTTCCTGGGTTCTGACCATGAATCTGCCCTCTCCCCTGTGCAGGTGGCCTGCCAGCCTCCAGTGGACCCGCACGCGCTCCAGGAGCTCTCATTCTCATTCTGGATCCCATGAGCACACTGGGATTCCTGTGTTCTGGGAGATGCCTAGTGGTGTGCTCTCTGGGCTCACCAGTCTCAGTCCTCTCTCTAGGGGTGCCTTCTGTGAATCTGCCAGCTCCCCTGTGCAGGTGGCTGCTACTTCCTGGCGCCCAAATGCGGTGGCTCCCTCCCCCTTCCTTTTATCTTCCAGTATCTGTGCCAGGTTTCAGGACTCCCCGCTTCCTACCTCAATACACAGCGCTGGAGATGTTCATTTGTAGAGATCCAGATATATCTTCCTGCCTCTCAGGCTGATTCCGTGGTTGTTTAGGCTGGCCTGCTACCTATCCAGCAGGACTCAGGGGATCTGCGGAAAAAGGAGTCCCCTACTCCTCCACCATCTTAACTCCTCTCTTGTACCTGAAATAGTATTTAAAAACACTCAGCTCAGCCTCTTCTACAAAGTGAGCCAATGCTTATAAACCTGGCTAAAATATTGCCTTACCTACGTTGACTTCCCAGCCATCCTAGTGTTTAAATGGTGTGACTGTGACTTACATTAGTCAACATTTGCAGAGAAAGAACTTAGTGCATCCAGGGGGCACTTCATGTTGAAATTAGTTTGTGACAACGAGCTACTGTGTTTTCTTCTGCAGTCCAAGGGAATGGTGCCAGACATCTCTAAGGTGTCTAGCAGTTCTACAATTCTGATTTTAAGTGGTCTGTGTGCTTCAGAGATTTGGGCAGGAGAAGGGCAGGAGTCCAGAGACTGTGAACACTTCTGTTACCTGTGCTGACCATGGAGCAGGTAGCCTTCTGTGGGCATCATTTTGATTTCTTGGTACTCTTGTGAAAGGTGCTTTTGTCTCAAATTCCTCCATTTAGTAGTCATTATAATGATGAAAGTAATTTTTATCTTATATCATCTGTGGGCCCTGATCCTGGGCTCCCAGGGAAGCTATCCTTTAACATTTTAACTGGCTCAAAATGATTGGGCAAAAACTCAAAGCATGGGCCCTATTTCTGCCCCAAGCACATGTTGTACATCTGCTTTGAGAAGAAAACAACCAAAAATGCCAACATGAAGATAAGAAAAAATAAAGAACCTCTTTGGCTCCCATAAGATTAAAGTCATACTGACATGTACATACTGAAAATGCATGAAACCATTGCATTTCCTAGAGCCAAAGCCTTGGAGGGTCTGAGAGCCACTGACCTTGCCCAGAACCAGGCACACCCCAGCAGGGAGGGCTGGTGCAGAAAGGGAAGGGGCAGGACTCTGAGGGTGGTCTGCAGCTAGAGGGGTCCCTAGAAGGGGCCAGGTGTGTGTGGGTGCCCTGGCCCACGACCCCACCCATTCCTGTGCCGGGTGTTGGGTAGAGGAGGCACCTCTTGGGCCCCCTGCACTTTCAGGGTTCCAGGGGCTTGAGGGCGGGTTGCCCAGCATCCAAGGGGCTCAGGCACCAACCTCCCCAACCATTCACTGCTTGGGGGTGGAGATGTCTCTGTGGGCAGTCCCAGATTTGCAGTGGGTTGCAGAATTGGGGCAGAAGAAGGGGCACTGAGAGAGAGAGAGTTGCCCTGTGGAGATCCCTGCTGGTGAGTGAGCAGCTTGCACTGGGGTGGGGGTCTGGGGGTAGGGTGTGCCCCAGGTGGGAGGCAAGGTTTTGGAAGGGCACGTGGAGAGGGTTCATTGTGGGTACTCAGGTGAGTTTTCTTTTTCCCTTTAAAGTCTCTTCTGCCCCATGTCCTCAACTGACCTTATTCCCCATACCCGGGAACTCCAGGGCACCCACTCACCTGAGCTTTTATGGGATGGGTTGCAGAATTTCAGGGTTTCCCCTGTTCCCCTGGAAGAGTGCGGGTAACGACCTCACACAATCCCCACTTTCAGTTCTCTGACACAGTGCAGGTGATGCATCTTGAGCAGTACCCTGAGTTCAGCAGGGTGTGTCCTGGTCCCCCAGGCACAGGTGTGGCAGTATCAAGCCCCAGAGCCATCCCCCAACTTCAGCATTATGCCCCGTGTGCCCCTGGGTAGTGGTAATTGGCTATTAGAATCATGCAGGAATATCCTCCAGGTGGGGGCCTGGAGGCGTGCGTAAACCAGACCCCACTCTAGTTGCATTGGGAATAGACGAATTGAGGGTTTCTTTAGAAGAGTAAGTCTGCTTTCCAGAAAAGGCAAGGTCATTGGTCTATTGAGAATGAAGATAATTACTGATAAACAACAAGTATGTGTTGCCCCTTCGCCCAGAAACCGAAGCAGGTGTGCAGGCTTTAGGTCAGAGGTGCCTTCTTCTCCCCACCTGACAGCAATTCTCTGCTCTGGCTCCAAGAAACCCGAGGTTTTGAACGTCAGCATCAGAGTCAGCGAGGCAGCTTGTCACAGGACGCCAGTGTTCACAGAAAGCAAAGGTATGTTTGGCAAAATGTCCTATCTATGTCAGGGCTGGAGGTAAAACCTCTCATTATCCCAAAACCTCCTGGGCTTTTCTCTTTTCTCTAGTTGAGCCACAAAGTAAAATTGAAGTAGCTGTCAGCATTCTGGGTTTGGTGCAGGAATTACTTAGTTTCCCTGGAGGTAGAACGTTGCAGGGGATCACAATTTCTCTGTCCATTTACTGCTTACAAATGTATTTTGACCATCTGTTTCCTAGGAACCCTCTTTTATTAGAAAGGGAAGGTGAGATTCACTCTGTGCCTGTTTGTATCATCTAATTTGTTCCTTCATCTAACAGTGTTTATTCAATTGGGCCTAAGATATGGTTGAGTGGCCAACATCTAGAGTTAGGTGGCTTTTTTCATCTGATACAGACTTGGATGATGTCATTTGAAAAAGGTGATGTTTCATCATTGATTAGTTTATTCATCAGAAGAGTTAAAATTAGGGTGGAGGGAAAATTGAAAATTTTCCAAAGCGGCCTGTTCCTGTTTAAAAGTTGAGCTTGACTTTCTAGTTTTACTAAATGTATTATCTCGATATTTTGAGGTGCCATATTCTCTCTGTAGTTTCTTTGGTGGTGGAGTCAGAAGGAGAGTCTGGGAATTCTTTTGGATAGTGGCATGCTGGTGGCTTCAAGGGGCTTGGCGTCAGGAGCCTTGGGGTGAACTCTGCAACTACTTGTCTGACCCTAGGTGCATCTCCTAGAGGTTTTGTTTCCTCTTATGAAATTGCTGGCAGATAATGTTCTGCTTAAAGGGGAAGCCTCCCATCCTGTTGGTGGGAATGCAAAGTGGTGCAGCCAGTCTGGGAAACAGTGTGGGGGTTCCTCAAAAAGTTAAAAATTGAACAACCCCATGATCCAGCAATTGCTCTCCTAGGTATTTACCCAAAAGATACAAAAATGTGGATTCGAAATGGGTACATGCACCATGATGTTTATAGCAGAAATGTCCACAGTAGCCAAACTATAGAGAGAATCCCAACGTCCATGCACTGATGAATGGGTAAAACAGCTGTGGGATACATATATATACACTGGAATATGACCCAGATTCAAAAAGAATGAAAACTTACCATTTGCAAGGATGTGGATGGACCTAGAGTGTATTAAGCTAAGCAAAATCATTGAGGAAAGACAAATATCCTATGCTCTCATGCCTGTGGAACTTCAGAAAGAAAACAGATGAACAGAGTTGAGGAGTGATGAGAGAGGCAAACAAGGAAATAGACTCAACCTTGGAGAACAAACTGAGTGTTGCTGCAGGACAGGGGCATGGGGGGAAGAGTTAAATGGGTGAGGGGTATTAAGGAGGGCACTTGTGATGAGCACCGAGTTCTGTATGCAGGTGAGGAATCACTAAATCCTACTCCTGAAGCGAATATTCCATGGCATGTGAACTAACTGGAATTTAAGTAAGAGGAGAAAGGTAAAAGTGTTCTGCTTCATGAAGAGTGAGGTAAAATTGTAGTGATTTGGGCTGTACTATTCTATAGATGAGAGTTGTAAATCACCCTGTTGTAGGATACACTAGTTTCTTATCACATAAGGAGTCCTCAGAAAGCTGCAATGAAAGATTCAGGTCTCAGAGCATGTTCATGTTCCACTGATATGTTACAGTTTGCACAGGTAGGAAAGAAGGTGGAGAGAAAGGCAACAGAAGGGGAAAGTAGGTGTGAACCTTTCATTAGTTAGCGTTATAGCTTTCTCATGAAAGCCTTGCGCCAGTGTGATTTTGGAAGCAGAGAGGTAATCCGGGAGCTTTGCAGATGGGGGAGTTCCAGGACTGGGTAAAGCTGACAGGGGTTCCAGAGGAGAGCTGAATGCATTCTGCAGCAGGGTGTGGGCAGGGTGGGCTCCAGGGGTGGCTGTGGGTCTCCTGGGTGAGACTTGTTACAGGTGAGGGCTGTGTGCAAGTTCCTGGCTGAGGACAAGTGAGGCACAGGCGGAGAGCTGGCAGAGAACCTTCTTCTGGGCCACCAGCCTCACCCAACACACACAGCCTCATCTTCTGTCCCTGTCACTCCAATTCAGACTTCTCCGAAGGTGAGTGAGAACACATCAGGAGCATTCTGAACAGAAGGGAAAGCATGTGCATAGCTCTGGGGCAGGAAAATTCCAGCTATGTCCTGGAGTAGCAAGATGGCCCTGTGGCCACAGGAGACAGCTTAGGACATGACCTCAGAGAGGTGACAGAAAGCCATTCCAGGGCTATAACCCCATGAGACCCTGTTTCACTGGGCCATCCTGGCTACAGTGTTGAGAACAGATGACAGAGGGTTGAAGATGGCAAGGCAGGTCAATGACGAAGCTTTTCCAGGAACTCAGGCACTGTGGTCCAGACAGGTGGCCTTGGATGGAGTGGTTAGACCTATTCTGGGTCCATTTTGAAGATGGAGCACACAGGATTTGCTGATGGGTTAGCTATTAGGAGCAGGAGAACAGAGGAACTGGGGTAACTCCCAGCTGTTGTGGGTTGTCCTGATCGAGGGGAAGGAGAGGGTTTCTCGGGTGGTAGGAGGTAGTCCGTGTTCCACATGCTGAGGAAGGTGCCTTTCCCAGTGGATCTGCTGAGGTTTGTGTCTGGGAGAACCTTTCACATCTCCTCCCTCAGCAATGCTCAAGTACAAGTATCCCCCACTTTTTAAACGTTCACAGTAAGACACTGGGCTTTCTTGAAAGAACTACGTTATTACCCAGCTTCAGTAGAGGAAGAGACCTGAAGAGGATTTCCCTCTTATGAAAAAAGGTGAACAGTGAGAATCGCGTTCAGCATCTGTTTTGGGGAGAAGCACGACAGAGGCGTCGTGCACCCCAACCTGCTCCTTCCGCTGGGAACTGCTCTCCGCATCCAGCCACCAGCACTTTGAATGGTGTCTGTGAGCCTCTGCTGTGCTTTGTCTTCATTTATGCTGGGCCTCCATTAGAAACTTGTGTCCTGAGGCCTAAGAAAAGCCAAAGAGAAGGAATTTTGGAGTGTGAGGACACTATCTAATTGTGCCTTGTAAATTAATGGCCATTCCTTCTTGAACACCATTTCTGCTCTGCAAGGTTTCTCAGAAGCCCTGTACTTTCAAAGAGCAGGGAAACCTATACCCCATGCTGCGGGTTTAGTTTTAGTCTCCATACTGGACGGAACATTTCATGACTGTCGGATTTTCTCACTCAAACATTGAGACTTTGACCACCTTCACCCATTTCTAACACCCCATCCCCGAATCTGGCACCTACCAATCTGCTATCAGTATCTATGCATTCAGTAATTGTTTATTCCACGTGGAATGTACATGAGAGCATCTGGGATTGGTCTTTCTGTGTCTGAGTTACTTAGCATAAGGCCCCCAAGGTCTGTGTTTCCATGTCTGGTTCTTGTGAATAATGCTGCAGTGAACGTGGAAGTGCATCTGTCTTTTTTAGGCAGTATTTTTGTGTTCTCCAAATCAATACTCAGTAGAGCCATTAATGGGTCATGTGGTAGTCGCATTTATTTTTTCAGGAACCTCCATACCGTTTGTCACAGTGGCTGCACCAATTTCCATTCCCACCAACACTGCACAGTGTCTCCTCGTCTGCACACCCTTGACCCCACCTGGTGTCTGTCTCTGGGACAATTGCTGTTCCAACTGTTGTGAGTGGATAGCCGATTGTGGGTTTGACTGATGTTTCCCTGATGATGATGAGTGATGTCTAACAACTTTCTCTGTCTGTTGGCACCTGTGTGCCATCTTTAGAAAGTATCTATTCACATATTCCCCACATTTTTTATACAATTTTTTTTTGTTTTGATTTGTATGAGTGTTGTGTGTATTTTGGATATTAGCCTCTTCTCACACATATGATTCGCAGATATTTTTTTTCTTATTGGGTCAGTGGCCTTTTAAGTTTTTGCTGGTTTCTTTTGCCGTGTGGAAGATTTCAGTTTGATGTTGTTCCACTTGTTTATTTTTGCTTTTGTTGCCTTTGCATTTGGTGTCCGATCTGAAGACACTTTGCCAAAACTAATGTCGAGAGACTTAGTACCTGTGTCTTCTTGGAGGTTTATGGATTCAGGTCTTATGTTCAAATCATTCATCCATTAAAAATTTTGTGTGTGGTGTAAGAAAGTGGACCAGTTATATTCTTCTGCATTTAGTGTCCAGTTTGCCTGTTACCGCTCACTGAAGAAACAGTCCTTCCCTCATGGCATATCTTCTGCTGCTGTGTCGTAAGTTAGGATCATCTACGTGTGGGTAAGTTTCTGAGCTTTCTGTTCTGTTCCACTGACCTGGTGTCTGTGTTTATGCCAGTACCATCCTGTTTTGATGACAACAGCTTTGTAATCTAGCTTGAAATCCAGGAGTGTGTTGACTGCACCTTTCTTTCTCCAGGTTGCTTTGGGTATTTGGGGTCTTTTGTGATTCCATACAAGTTTGAGGACTGTTTTCTATTTGCTCGAATAATGCCGCTGGAATTCAGATAGGGATTTCATCATATCTGTCGATTGCTTTGGGTACGATGGACATGTTCACATAATTAAATCTTCCAGTTAAGGAGCATGGCGTAAGCTTCCATTTGTTTGTGTTGCCTTCCAAATCTTTGACCCATACATCCTGCCCCCCTCGACACACATGTTTTTCATTTCTTTTCTGCCATGTGTTGAGTGTACTATGTCTTTCTCATTTTTGGTTACTTTTATTCCTAGATTTTTTTTTGATGCAATTATAAATGGCATTGCTTTTTGAATTTCTCTTTGCAAAAGTGCGTCATCAGTATGCAGAAATGCAAGAAGTTGGGTCACCTGGGTGGCCCCATAGGTGAAGCTTCTGCCTTCATCTCAGGTCATGAACTCAGAGTTCTGACATTGAGCCCTGTGTTGGGCTCCCCGTTTAGCGAGGGTCTGCTTCTCCCTCTTTTGGACACTCCCCTTGCCCTTGCTTTTTCTCTTCCTCTCAAATAAATAAATAAAATATGAAAAAAAAAAGAGAACAGGTCTCTGTATATTGACTTTATATCCTGCAGCTTTCTAGAATTTGTTTATTCTAACAGTTTGTGTGTGTGTGTGTGTGTGTGTAATCTTTCAGGATTTCATGTCATTTGCAAATAGTGACAGTTTTCCTGTATGAATTTCATATCCTTCTATTTTTTTAAAATGATGTTAATCACCCTACAGTACTTCATTTGTTTTTGATGAAGTGTTCCATGATTCATTGTTTGCATATAACACCTAGTGCTCATTATGACACGTGCCCTCCTTCTTTTTAAAAAGAATTTATTTATTTATTCGACAGATAGAGACAGCCAGCGAGAGAGGGAACTCAAGCAGGGGGAGTGGGAGAGGAAGAAGCAGGCTCACAGCAGAGGAGCCTGTTGTGGAGTTCGATCCCCTAATGCCGGGATCACGCCCTGAGCCGAAGGCAGATGCTTAACCGCTGTGCCACCCAGGTGCCCCAACACGTGCCCTCCTTAATACCCATCACCAGGATAACCCATTCCCCTACCCTCCCTTTCTGCAACCTTCAGTTTGTTTCCCAGTGTCAGTAGTCTCTCATGTTTCATTTCCCCTCTCATTACCTCACTTCACTTTTCCCTTCCTTCTTCTAATGTCCTCCATGCTATTCCTTCCATTCCACATAGGAGTGAAACCATATGATAATTGTCTTTCTCTGCTTGCTTTAATTTCACTTAGCATAATCCCCTCCTGGTCCATGCACGTTTGTGCAAGTGGTGGGTATTCATCCTTCTGACGACTGAGTAATAGTCCATTGTATAGATGAACCACATCTTCTTTGTCCATTCATCTGCTGAAGGACATCTTGGCTCCTTCCACAGTTTGGCTATTATGGACATTGCAGCTATGAACATTGGGATACAGGTGCCGCTTCTTTTCATTACTCTGTGTCTATTGGGTAAATACCCAGTAGTGCAATTGGTGGGTCGTAGGATATCTCTGTGGTTAACGTAGTGAGGAACATCCATATTGTTTTCAAAAGTGGCTGTACCAGCTTGAATTATCACGAGTAGTGTAAGAGGGCTCCCCTTTCTCCACATCCTCTCTGACATTTTTTTTATTTCTGTCTTGTTAATTTTTTTTCAAGATTTTATTTATTTATTCCACAGAGATAGAGACAGCCAGCGAGAGAGGGAACACAAGCAGGGGGAGTGGGAGAGGAAGAAGCAGCATCATAAGGGAGGAGCCTGATGTGGGGCTCGATCCCATAATGCCAGGATCATGCCCTGAGCCGAAGTCAGACGCTTAACCGCTGTGCCACCCAGGTGCCCCATGCCTGGTTAATTTTAACCATTCTATCTGGTGTAAGGTGGTATCTCATTGTCGTTTTGATTTGTATTTGCCTGATGGCAAGTGATGTGGAGCATTTTTTCATGTGTCTGTTGGCCATTTGTATGTCTTCTCTGGAGAAGTATCTCTTTGTGCCTTCTGCCCATTTTTTGGGTGTCGAGTTTGAGGAGTTCTTTATAGATCTTGGAAACCAGCCCTTTATCTGTAATATCATTTGCAGATATCTTCTTCGATTCCATAGGTTGCCTTTTTGTTTTTTGATCATTTGCTTTGCCAAGCAGAAGCTTTTTATCCTGATGAAGTGCCAATAGTTCATTTTTGCTTTTATTTCCTTTGCCTTTAGAGACGTGGCTTGCAAGAAGTTGTTGTGTCCAAGGTTGAAGAGTTCTTTTGATTTTGATATGAGACAGGAATCCATTATCTTATTTTCCTGATTGTATTCGAGTCCTCTGTCTTTCTTGGTGAGTCTAGCTAAGTTTGTCAGTTTTGTTTATCTTTCCAAAAAAGGCCGCTCTCATTTTCATTGTTTTTTTTTTTTTTGTCTTTTTAGTATCCATTGGATTTATTTATGCATTCCTTTTTGTTATTTCCTTATTTCTACTAATTTGGGGCTTTGTTTGTTGTTTTTTTTTTCTACTTCTTTACCACATAAATCAGGTTGTTTATTGGAGACCATTCTCATGGAATGATGAAGACTTGAATTGCTATGAATGTCCCCCATAAAGCTACTTCTGCTGCATCCCATAAGTTTTTGTAGGTTGTCTTTTTCATCAGTGTCAAGGTACTTCTAAAATTATTTTGATTTCTTCTTTGACTGTTGGTTGTTCAGTAGCATGTTGTTAAATCTCCACATATTTTTTTAAGATTATTTAAGTATCTGACAGAGAGTGAGACAGCGAGAGAGTGAACACAAGCAAGGGGGTGGGAGAGGGAAAAGTGGGCTTCCCACTGAGCAAGGAGCCTGATATGGGGCTAGATCCCAGGATCCTGGGATCAAGACCAGAGCTGAAAGCAGATCCTTAACGACTGAGCCACCCAGGCCCCAAAAATCTCCACCTATTTTTGACTGTCCCATTTTTTTCTTTAGACTGATTTCTAGTTTCATATCATTGTGGTTGGACAAGATTTGAAGCAGAAGGTGAAAAGAGCATTCAGATGAAAGGTTTGTTTCCTGGAGGGTTTTCTGAGGGCAGACCATGAGTTCAGTGGGGATGGAGGAAGGTTTTGTGAGACGGGGGGTGGGGTTAACCCTTGTTAGAATTACTGACTACTACCATAAAAGCTGTGTGCTACCGTTCACACCATAGTCCTGATGGACTTGTACTTCATAAGAAATATTTTCTAGGAGGTGTAGGCATAGCCTTCACTTAAAGAAAGGTGCTATGTGGGTTCATGGCATGACCCCAGGTCAGCAACCAGGATGTTTGGTATTGTGGGGGATCATAACCAGGCTTTCTGTGGGAAGTGACAGAAATAGGGTATGGTGAGCTCCATGACCATAGGTGAGGTCCCGAGTGATCCACTGGGTGTTGGTTTCTGTGGATCTGTCTCATCAGGTCCTGTGGAATTCAGGGACACCCTCCTGTCTGTGGATTTGTATGGAGACAGGTAGACATCAGTGTCTTGCCAGGCACAAGGGTCGCACTGGACCAACACCAGAGGTGCAGCGTGTGCGGGAGCCACTGCTTGCTTTCCACGAAAGCTGACCATTGTCTGTGAACGTGATTCCTAGCAGCTGCAAGGGGAGAGGAGGACGGGGGTGGTGCACACTTCCTAGAGTTGTGGTCAGGACTAGTCTGGAGCCCACCGACGTCAGCCACACCTGGCACAGAAGACACCCATTCAGTGAAGCTGTGGGCGCTGCTCCCATGATACTTTCCGGACGGCTCCATGCTGCCACCTCCTGCTTTTCATCATCATCTTCAAGGTCCTGTGCCTCTGCTCTTACCCATGGCCTCCGGGGTATTGTCCGTCCTCCATCTGGCCCTCGTCCCTGGTGCCCTGTGCAGTCCAATGCCAGGGTAGCCTTCTCGAGACAAACATCTGGCCCTGATGGAACACTTCCATGGATCTCTTTTGATGTGAGGATGATGCCCTGCCCTGGAAGGGGGCTGCAGGTCCCCAATCAGGAGAGCCATGTCTCCCTTTTCAGCATGGCCTGCCCTCCCCTCAGTCTTCTTCAGGGAAGCTCTCCCCACTTCCTGAGATGACAGCTCTGAACTTAAAAATGAATGTTATTTTACATATCTCTATGCTTTAGTTCATCCATGGCAAGTCTTTCAACCCCGTTAGTGGGTTTTTTTTAGCAGTTCTGAAGGGCTGTTTGCTCAAAGAGGGGGTGACCAGGGTGGGGCAGCTTTCCCTCTCATCTCCCTCAGCATGTCTCTGAGCCCTGGGGGACAGCTGTCCCACTGAGGATTGAGGGACGCGAGCCAGCCCATCCTGAGCCCAGGCTGTGTCAGCTGTGTCGACTGATGCGTGTCGGAGCGGTGGGCAGCTGGCATGGGCCAGGAGCAGGCAGTGTCTCCTTCTCATTCCATCCCTCCCTTCCTCCCAGAGGTAGCTCAGAGCAGCCTTCAACCGCTGCATCTCCAGATCCCTTGACCTGTGCCTCCTGTGTTCAGCTGGTGACCTTGGAGTTTCGCATGAATTCTCCCACCTGTACCCTCTCCCATAGCAGTTCCTGGATCAGGGGAGGGGTCGGACCCTTGTCTGTTTTTGGTCTTCTTCCTGTCCCGCACCAAGCCCACCCACCTTTGCATCTTCCATGTAAGTGCTTGGAAGCAAGCCCATCCACAGGGAACCTATTAGCCAAATGGATCCAGGCAATGAACATTGAAGTAGAGATCCAGGATCCATAATAAACCTGCTCTGAAACCTGTCCCAAAGTCTGTGACTCTCACACTGAAACAGAAACAATAATAGCTTTCTGGAATGTGAAGTGACATGTGTCTCTACTTCCAATCTTGAATGCATAGGTGCTGAGCCTTGACAGAAAAGGACCATGGCTCCCGTGGGCTGGAATCCACGGTAAGAACTCAGTGAAATATGAATTTGAGGCATGGAGTGAATAATTACTGTAGAGTGAATCCTCCCAAGTAGGGCTTATGCACAGTGCACAGGAAAAGCTTTTTCAAAGAGGTTCCTGAAAGAAAAATCTTTTTTAAAATTTATTTTAATCCCAGTAGAGCTAACATACAGTGTTACATTCATTTCAGGTGTACAAGAGAGTGCTTTAGTAATTCTATATATTACTCAGTGGTCATCAAGAAAAGCGTCCTCTTAATCCCCTTCATCTATTTCACTCATCCCTCTATCCACCTCCTCTCTGGTAACCATCCGTTTGTTCTCTATTGTTAAGAGTTTGTATTTCGGTGTGTCTCCTTTTTCTCTTTTAGTTACTTATTTTGTTTGTTTTGTAAATTCCCCATTAGAATGACATCGTATGGGATTTGTCTTTCTCTGACTGACTGATTTTAGTTAGGATAATACTCTCTAGCTCCATCCATGTGTCTGCAAATAGCAAGGTTTCATTCTTTTTCAAGCCGAGTAATACTCCATTGTGTGTGTGTGTGTGTGTGTGTGTGTGTGTGTGTGTGTGAATACACACACCTATCATCGCATTTGTCAATTTTTCTACAGACACATGGGTTGCTTCCATATGGTGATATTGTAAATAATGGTGCAAGAAACATAGGGGTGCACGTATCCTTTTATGTTACTGTTTTCCTATTCTTTGGGTAAATACGAGTAGTGTGATTGTTGGATCATAGGGTAGTTCTATATTTAATTTTTTGAGGAACCTTCATACTGTTTTCCACGGTGGCCAACACAGTTTGCATTCCCACCCACAGTTCACGAGGATTCCCCTTTATCCACATCCTCCCAACACCTGCTCTTTGTTGTGCTTTTGATGTTAGCCATTCTGACAGGTTTGAGGTATTACCTCATTGTCCTTTGGATTTACATTTTCCTGATGATGGGTGATGGTGAACATCTTTTCACGGGACTGTTGGCCATTTGTATTTCTTCTTTGGAGAAATGTCTGTCCATGGCTTCTGCCTATTTTTTAACTGGAGTAATGTTTTTTGGGGGGTCGAGTAGTATCAGTTGTATATGTTTTGGACACTATCCCTTTATTTCATATGATCTTTGCAAATATCTTCTCCCTTTGAGTAAGTTGTCTTATTATTTTTACATTTTCATTGTTCTTCTGCCATGTGGAAACTTTTTATTTTGCTGTATTCCCAATAGTTTATTTTTGTTTTCATTTCCTTTGCCTCAGGAGACAGTCTAGAAAAACGTTGGTATGGTCCATGTCAGGAAGTTACTGTCTTCCCTCCTGTAGGATTTTTATGGATTCAGGTCTCATATTGAGGTCTTGAAACTGTTTTCTGTTTGTCTGTATTGTGTAAGAAAGCAGTCTAATTTCATTCTTTTGTGCATAGCTGTCTAGTTTTCCCAACACCATTTGTTGTAGAGACTGTCCATTTCCCTTTTGATATCGTTGCTTGCTTTGTGGAAGATTCACAAACCACATAATTGTGGGTTTCTGTCTGAACTTGTATCCTGTTCCTTTGGTCGCTGTGTCTATTTTTGTGCCGTACTGTCTTGTTAGGATGACTGCAGCTTTGTAGTATAACCTGAAATCTGAAATTGTGAGTCCTCCAGCTTTGTTTTTCTTTTCCACATTGCACTGGCTGTTCGGAATCTTTAGTGGTTCCATACAAATGTGTAGGATTGTTTATTCGAGGTCTTTTGTTCTTTAATTTAAATTCAATTAGCCAACTTACAGTACATCATTCGTTTCAGACGTAGTCTTCAATAAATTTTCAGTCATGTGTAACACCCAGTGCTCATTGTATCGTGTGACCTCCTTAATGCTACTCACCCAGTTACCCCCCCCCCCAACTTCTCCTCCAACAATCATCAGTTTCTTGTGATAGTTAAGCGTCCATTATGGGTTTTCTCCCTCTCTGATGACTTCCCATTCTATTTTCCCTTCCTTGTCCTATGGTCTTCTTCCTTGTTTCTGATATTCCACATAGGAGTGAAAGCATATGATCATTGTCTTTCTTTCATTGGCTTATTCCACTCAGCATAATACCCTCCAGCTCCACCCAGGTCGGTGTGATGGTAAGTACTCATCCTTTCTGATGGCTGAGTAATATTCCATTATATATATGATCCACATCTTCTTTATCCATTCATCTATCCATGGTCATCTGCACTTCTTCCACAGCTTGTCTATTATGGTTATTGCTGCTATGAACACTGGGGTGCATGTGTCCCGTCTTCACTACCTCTGTCTCTTTGGGGGTAAATAGCCAGTAGTGCAATTGCTGGGACATAGGGTAACTTTATTTATAACTTCTTGAGGAAACTCCGTACCATTTTCAAGAGTGGCTGTACCGGACTGCATTCGTACAGGGGTGTAAGAGGGTTCCTGTTTCACCACATCCTCTCCAACATGTATAGTTTCATGTCTTCTTATTTTTAGATATTCAGCCTCGTGTGATATGGCATCTATAGGGGTTTAGATTTGCATTTCCCTAAAGCCAAGTGATATGAAGCATTTATGCATGTATCTTTTGGTCACCAGTACGTCGTCATCAGTGAAGTGACTTCCCATTTTAATCCATCTCAAGACCTAAAGCTGGGTAAGGCACTGAAGCTGGATGATGCCATCGGTTGGAAGTGTGGAGAATTTCAAAAGATCTCTGTGGAGAGCAAGTTTAAAGGTCAGTGTGAAGCTACTAATTGGATCCGGGGAGATCTCTGAAAGTGGGGGTTGCCTGGGATGGGCTGAAGGGGGCCCTCCTATTTTCCTATGAATTCTTGCTGCAGCCCAAAATGGACAGTTTCCTGCTGTGGGGCAGGCTGAGTCCTCTAGTCGTGCTGTGGTGAGCCCAATGCCTGGTGCCTTGGAGGCAGGCAAACGGGGAGGGACCCTCAGCAGAAGACCCAGGGTTAGGTTAGGCCTCAAGAGACAGCAGATCTGAACTGCCCAGTGCTCAGAGAACTCTCATGCCGAGTGAGATGAGGGCACAAGGGCGGGTGAGTGTGAGCCTTGGGGTTTCATCTGGAAGGGCCCACAAAGGTCGGGGTTCACCAGAAGGGGCTCTCAGGGGGTGCCCCAAATCTCTTGCCCTGAATGCTCTGTTGTGTCCCAAAATGGTACAGTTTACTGTGGGTTGCAGGCTGAGTCCTGCGGTGGGGCTTTGGTGTCCCCATCCCCTGGAGTTGGTTGCCAGGACCCTGGGGAGGGGCCCCTCTCTGCCCAACCTAGGGTAAGGGTTAGGGTCCCGGAGCCCAGCAGGGACAATCTGCAGGCTGTTAGGCGAGCTCTGTGGAGGGCTGAGAGGAGGCCATGGGGGAGGGTGAGCATGGGCCTCAGGGTTGGGGCATGGGGGGCTGCCAAAGGATGGGGATGGGCTCCGGGTGCCTCCCCAAGTTCTCGTGCCCTGTAGGCTCCTTAGAGCCCCAAGGGGCAATGTTTCCTGTCGGTTGGCAAGCTGAGTCCTGCAGTGGGGCACAGGTATCCCAATTCCCCGGGGCTGCGGTGTAGGGCTCCTGGGGAGGCCCCCATACCCACGGCCAACCTAGGGCTAGGGTTAGGCCCAGGAGCCCCGCAGGCCCGATTTGCTGGCTGTATGGCGAGCTACACGGGCTGAGGTGAGGGTGTGGGGAGGGTGAGCATGGGCCTCAGGGTTCCGGTGCGGGAGGCCGCCGAAGTTCGCTGGTGGCTCAGGAGGGCCCTCCTGGTTCTCCCGCCCTGAATGCTCTATGGCCTCCCAAGGGGCACGGTTTCCTGCGGGGTGGCAGACTGAGTGCTGCTGTGGGGCTCAGGTGTCCCAAATGCCCGCAGCTGCGGCTCCAGGCTCCTGGGGAGGGGCCCCTCCACAGATGAATGAGGGTTAGGGTTGGCGCCCAGGAACCCCGCAGGCCAGATCTGCCCACTATGTGGCGAGCTCCGCCATGGGCTGAGGTGAGGGTGTGGGGTGGGGTGAGCATGGGCTTCAAGGTTGGGTTTAGGGATTGCCGATGTTCGCTGGGGGCTCTGGGGGCCCTCCTGGTTCTCCCCCCCTGAATGCTCTACAGCCTCCCAAGGGGCACGGTTTCCTGCGGGCTGGCAGGCTTTGTCCTGCAGTGGGGCTCAGGTGTCCCCAGTCCCTGGGGCTGCGGCACCGGGCCCCAGGGGAGGGGCCCTACCCAGCTGACCTAGGGTCAGTTCTAGGCCCCAGGAACCCGGCAGGCCTGATCTGCTGGCTCTGCGACGAGCTCGGTGGCAAGCTGAAGGGAAGGTGTGGGGCGGGATGAGCGTGGGCCTCAGGGTTGGGGTGTATGGGGCCGCCGAGGATCGCTGGGGGCTCAGGGGGGCCCTACCAGTTTTCCTGCACGGGATGCTCTGTGGCGCCCCAAGGGGCATGGTTTCCTGAGGGGTGGCAGGCTGAGTCCCATGGTGGGGCTCAGGTTTACTAATCCCCGGGGTTAGGGTACAGTTTAGGGTATGGGTTAAGGTTAGGGTATGGGTTTCGGTTAGGGTATGATTGAGGGTAAGGGTTAGGGTTAGGGTAAGGAGAGGGTACGGGTTAGGGTTGGGTTTAGGGGTTACAGTTTAGAGGTTACGAGTTAGGGTACAGATTAGGGTTTAGGGTAAGGGTTAGGGTTTAGGGTTAGGGTTAGGGTTGGAGTACGGGTTAGGTTTAGGATACGGGTTAGGGTTAAGGTATGGGTTAGGGTACACATTAGGGTACAGTTTAGGGTACGGGTTAGGGTACGGTTTAGGGTAAGTGTTGGTGTACGGATTTGGGTACGGCTTAGGGTACGGGTTAGGATTAGGGTTAGGGTACGGGTTAAGGTACGGATTAGAATATGTGTTAGGGTTACGTTTAGGGTTAGGGTACAGGTTAGGGTAGGATTAGGGTTAGGTTTAGGGTTAGGTTATGGTTTAGGGGTAGGGTTAGGGGTATGGTAGGGCCGGGTAGGGTTAGGGTTTAGGGTTAGGGTTTGGGGTTTGGAGTTAGTGGTTAAGGTTAGGGTTTAGAGTTTAAGGTTTCATGATTAGGGTTAGGGGTTAGGGTTTAGGGTTTAGTGTTAATGTTAGGGTTTAGGGTTTAAGGATTAGGGTTTATTGTTAGGTTTAGAGTAGGGTTATGGTTAGGGTAAGGGTTAGAAGTTAGAGTTAGGGTTAGGTTTAGGGGTTAAGGTTTAGGGTTTAAGGTTAGGGGTTAGGGTTTAGGGTTAGGGTTAGACCCAGTAGGCCAGCAGGACCCATGTGCCAGTTGTGCGGGGAGTGGAGGAGTGGGATGAGGTGAGTGCGCTGGCGAGCGGGAGCGTGGTCCCAAGCGTTTTGGAGCAGGGGGCCTTCGAAAGTCACTGGGGGCTCGGAGGGCCCTGCTCGTTCCCTCACCTGGATGACCGGCGGCGCCCCTAGCGGCCCGGGTGATGGCGGGGCGGCAGGGTGAGTCCAGTGCTGAGGCTCGGGCTTCCCTATACCCGACGTTGCAGTGCGAGGCCCCTTGGGAAGGGCCCCTCTGGGGCCAAGGTAGGGTTAGAGTTAGCCCTCAGGAGGCCGTCAGGCTCGATCCACCATCTTGAGGTGAATGGAGTCGCGGTCCGAGGTGAGGCCGCTGGCGAGCGGAGCGTGGGCCCCAGCGTTTTGGTGCTGGGGCCTTCAAAGTTCACCGAGGCTCAGAGGGCCCTGCCCGTTCTCCCGCCCAAAACAATCTGTGGCGCCCTAGCACCACTGGTGTCAGCGGGGCAGCAGGGTGAGTCCGGCATTACGACTCGAGGGTCCCCAATCCCCGGCGTTGTGGCGGCAGGCCCCTTCAGAGGGGCCCCTCTGGGGCCAACCTAGGATTAGAGTTAGCCCCCAGGAGGCCGACAGGCCTGATCTGCCAGCTGTGCAGAGGGCGGAGGGGCAGGCTGAGGTGAAGGCGCTGGCGAGCTCCAGCGTGGGCCCCAGCATTTTGGCGCGGATGGCCTTCAAAATTCACCGGAGTCTCGAGGGCCCTGCCCATTCTCCCACCCTGAAGGACCAGTGATGCCCCAGAGAGCCTGATGTCGACAGGACGGCAGGGTGAGTCCAGCGCTGCGGCTCGGCTGTCCCCAATCCCCAGCTTTGGTCACAAGTCCCCTTGGGAGGGGCCCCTCTGGGCCAACCTAGGGTTAGGGTTAGCCCCCAGGAGGCCGGCAGGCCCGATATGCCAGCTAGACTGTGAGAGGAGGGGCGGGCCAAAGTAAAGGTGCTGGCGAGCAGGAGCCTGGGCACCAGCGTTTTGACTTGGGGCTTTCAAAGGTCACCGGGGTCTCGAGGGCCCTGCCTGTTCTCCCACCCTGCATGAACAGCGGTGCCCCTAGCGGCCCGGGTGGTGAGGGGTGGCAGGGTGAGTCAGGCCCTGAGGCTCAGGTATCTCCAATCCCCAGCGATGCGGCACCAGGCCCCTTGGGAGGGGCCCCTCGGATGACAACTTAGGGTTAGGTTTAGCCCCTAGGAACTCGGCAGTTCCTATTCGCCAGCTGTGTGGAGAGTGGAGTGGCGGACCTAGGTGAGGGTGCTGGTGTTTGGGAGCGTGGGCCCAGGCATTTTGGCGCGGGGGGGATTCAAAGGACACCGTGTATCGGAGGGCCCTGCCCGTTCTCCCGCCCTGAATGAACGGCAGCACCCCAAGCCCCTGGGTGGCGGCTGGGTGGCAGGGTGAGTCAGGTGCTGAGGCTCAGGGTCCCCAATCCCCTGTGTTGCAGCGCCAGGCCCCTTGGGAGGGGCCCCTCAAGGGTCGATCTAGGGTTACGGTTAGCCCCCCGGATGCCGGTGGACCCGATCAGCGTCTGTGCGGCACGCAGCAGGGTGGGCCGAGGTGAGGGCGCTGGCGAGCCTGAGCATGAGCCCAAGCGTTTTAGCGTGGGGGGCTTTCGAAGGTCAGTGGGGGCTCGGAGGGACCTGCCCGTTCTCCCGCTCTGAATGACCAGCGGGGTCCCTAGTGGCTCAGGTGGCTGAAGGGCAGCAGGGTGAGTCTGGCACTTGGGCTCGGTTGCCCCATCCCCGGCGTTGGGGCGCCAGGCCACTTGAGAAGGGCCCCTCAGGGGCCGACCTACAGTTAGGGTTAGCCCCCAGGAGGCCGGCAGGCCCTATACACCGCCTGTGCGTGGAGCGGAGAGTTGGGCCGAGGTGAGGGTGCTGGTGAACATGAGCCTGGGCACAAGCATGTTGGTTCTGGGAGCCATTGAAGGTGGGTGGGGGTTCGGAGGCCCCTGCCAGTTCTCCCGCCGAGAATGAATGGCGGCGCCCCTAGCGGCCCGTGTGGGGCGGGATTGCAGGGTGCACCCGGCGCTGGGGCTTGGGGGTCGCCAATCCCTGGCGTTGCACCGCAAGGCTCCTTAGGAAGGGACCCTCAGGGGCCGTCCTAGGGTTAGGGTTAGCGCCCAGGAGGCCGGCAGGCCCGAGTCGCCGACTGTGCAAGTAGCGGAGGTGTGGGCTGAGTTGAGGGGGATGCAGAGCGGGAGCGTGGGCCCCAGCGTTTTGGCGCCCTGGGCCTTCGAATGTGCCATGTCTCGGAGGGCCCTGCCCATTCTCCTGCTCTGAATAACCAGTGACACCCCTAGCGGCTCTGTTGGCAGTGGGGTGGCAGGGTGAATCCCACGCTGTGGCTCGGGGATCCCCAATCCCCGGTGTTGCGGTGCCAGGCCACTTGGGAGGGGCTCCTCCTGGGCCGACTTAGGGTTAGAGTTAGCCCCCATGAGGATGGCAGGCCTGATCCTCTGGCTGGGCGGCGAGAGGTGGGTGGGCCGAGCTAAAGGCGCTGGGGAGCGGGATTGTGGGCCCCTGCATTTTGGCGCTGGAGGCTTCAAATGTCCCGGTTTCTCCAGGGCTCTGTCCATTCTCCCGCCCTGAATGACCGGCGGCGCCCCTCGCGGCCCGGGAGGCAGCGTTGTGAGAGGGTGAGTCTGGCTCTGGGGCTTGGGGTCCCAGATCCCCGGTGTAGTGGCACCAGGACCCTTGGGAGGTGCCCCTGGGGCGCCGACCTAGGGTTAGGGTTAGCCCCAAGGAGACCTTCAGGCCCAATCCGCACACTGTGCGGCGAGCGGAGGTGCAGGCCGAGGTGAGGGCGCTGGGGAGGGGGAGCGTGGGCACCAGTGTTTTGGCACAGGGAGCCTTTGAATGTCACTGGTGGCTCAGAAAGCCCTGCCCTTCTCTCGCCCTCTATGACCTGCGGCGCCCCTAGCGGCCTGGGTGGGGACAGTGCGGCAGGGTGAGTCTGGCTCTGGGGCTCTGAGTCACCAATCCCCAGCATTGCAGAGCCAGGCCTCTGGGGATGTCCCCACAGGGCCAACCTAGGGTTTTGGTTAGCTGCCAGAAGCCCAGCAGGCCCTATCCACCAGCTCTGAAGCAAGCAGAGGGGCGGGATGAGGCGAGGGCGCTGGTGAGCAGGATCCTGGGAGCCAACGTTTTTGCGCAGGGAGCCTTCAAAGGTCAGTGTGGGCTCGGAGGGCCCTGCCCGATCTGCCCTGATTGACCGGCGGGGCCTCTAGCGGCTCCAGTGGTTGAAGGGCAGCAGGGTGAGTCCGGCACATGGGCTCAGGATCCCCATCCCCAGCGTTGTGATGCCAGGCCCCTTGGGTAGAGCCCCTCGGGGGCCGACCTATGGTTAGGGTTAGCCTCAAGGAGCCCCACAGGCCCGATACACCACCTGTGCGTCGAGCAGAGAATTGAGGCGAGGTGAGGGTGGTGGTGAACATGAGCCTGGGTCCAAGCTTTTTGGTTCGGTGCGCCTTCGAATGTCGGCAGGGGTTCGGAGGGTCCTCCAGTTCTCCCACCCTGAATGAATGGCGGCGCCCCTAGCAGCATGTGTGGGGCGGGCGGCAGCATGCATCTGGCGCTGGGGCTTGGGGGTCCCCAATCCCTGGTGTTGCGTCGCCAGGCCCCTTAGGAAGGGACCTTCAAGGGCTGTCCTAGGGTTAGGGTTAGCGCCCAGGAGGCCGGCAGGCCCGAGTCGCTGGCTCTGCGAAGAGCGGAGGTGCGGGCCAAGTTGAGGGTGATGCAGAGTGGGAGCGTGGTCCCCAGCGTTTTTGCACCCTGGGCTTTTGAATGTTGCCATGTCTCAGAGGGCCCTGCCCATTCTCCTGCCCTGAATAACCAGCGGCGCGCTTTGCGGCTCTGTTGGAGGTGGGGCGGCAGCGTGAGTTCCGCACTGCAGCTCAGGGATCCCCAATCCCCAGCATTGAGGGGCCAGGCCCCTTGGGAGGGGCTCCTCATGGGCGGACCTAGGGTTAGAGTTAGCACCCAGGAGGCCGGCAGGCCCAATCCTCTGGCTGGACGGCGAGAGGTGCATGGGCCGAGGTAAAGGCTCTGGCGAGCAGGAGCGTGGGCCCCTGCATTTTGGCGCAGGAGGCTTCAAATGTCGATGGTTTCTCCAGGGCCCTGTCCGTTCTCCCACCCTGAATGAGCGGCGGCGCCCCTAGCGGCCTGGGTGGGAACAGTGCGGCAGGGTGAGTCTGGCTCTGGGGCTCTGAGTCACCAATCCCCAGCGTTGCAGAGCTAGGCCCCTTGGGTTGTGCCCCACGGGGCCGACCTAGGATTTCAGTTAGCCCCCAGGATCCTGGCAGGCACTATCCACTGGCTCTGCAGCAAGCGGAGGGGCGGGCTGAGGTGAGGGCGCTGGCGAGCAGGAGGATGGGAACCAATGTTTTTGCACGGGGGGGGGCTTCGAAGGTCAGCGGGGGCTCCGAGGGCCCTGCCCATTCTCCCTCCCTGATTGACCAGTGGTCTCTAGCAGCTCAGGTGGCTGAAGGGCAGCAGGGTGAGTCTGGCACTTGGACTCGGGGTCCCCATCCCCAGCGTTGTGATGCCAGGCCCCTGGGAAGTGCCCCTCGGGGGCGGAACTATGGTTAGGGTTAGCCCCCAGGAGGCCGGCAGGCCCGATACACCACCTGGGCGTTGAGCGGAGAGTTGGGCTGAGGTGAGGGTTCTGGTGAATATGAGCCTGGGCCCAAGCATTTTGGTTCGGGGTGCCTTCGAAAGTTGGCGGGGATTCGGAGGGCCCTGTCCATCCTCCCAAGGTGAATGAATGGCGGCGCCCCTAGCGGCCTGGGTGGGGAGGGGCGGCAGGGTGCATCAGGCACTGGGGCTTGGGGGTCCCCAATCCCCGGCGTTGTGGCACCAGGCCCCTTGGGAGGGGCCCTTCGGGGCCCAACCTAGGGTTAGGTTTAGCCCCTAGGAGGCCAGCAGGCCCTATTCGCCAGCTGTGTGAAGAGAGGAGTGGCAGACCTACGTGAGGGCGCTGGTGAGTGGGAGGGTGGGCCTGGGCGTTTTGGCGCGGGAGGCCTTCGAAGTTCACCGTGTCTCCGAGGGCCCTGCCCGTTCTCCCGCCCTGAATGAACGGCAGCACCCCAAGCCTCCGAGTGGCGGCTGGGCGGCAGGTGAGTCAGGTGCTGGCGCTCGGGGTCCCCAATCCCCGGCGTTGTGGCGCGAGGCCCCTTGGGAGGGCCCCCTCAGGTGCTGACCTAGGGTTAGGGTTACCCCCAGGAGGCCAGGAGACCCAATCTCCCGGCTGTGCGGTGAGCGGAGGGGCGGGTTGAGATGAGGGTATTGGCGAGCGGGAAAGTGGGCCCAAAGTTTTGGAGCGAGGGGCCATCGAAGGTCACCAGGGGCTCAGAGGGTCCTGCCTGTTCTCCCGCCCTGAATGACCGGGGGTGCCCCTTGTGGCCCAGGCGGCGGTGGGGGGCATGGTGAGTCCGGCGCTGGGGCTCAGGAGTCCCCAATCCCCGTCGTTGAGGCTCCAGGCACCTTGGGAGGGGCCACTAGGGGGCCGACCTAGGGTTTGGGTTAGCCCCCAGAAGGCCCGCAGGCCCAATCAGCCAGCTGTGCGGCGAGCGGGGGGGAGGGCCGAGGTAAGGGCGCTGGCCAGCGGGAGCGTGGGCCCAAGCGTTTTGGTCGGGGGGCCTTCGAAAGTCGCCGGTGACTTGGAGGGCCCTTGCCATTCTCCCTCCCTGAATGAAAGCGGCGCCCCTAGCGGCCCAGGTGGCAGTAGGGCAGGAGGGTGAGTTGGGCGCTGGGGCTCGGGAGTCCCCAATCCCCGGTGTTGCGGCAATAGGAACCTGGGATGGGCCCCTCGGGGGCCCACCAACGGTTAGGGTAACACCCAGGAGGCTGGCAGTCCAGATCCACCGGCTGTGCAGCGAGCGGAGGGGTAGACCGAGGTGAGGGTGCAGGCGAGCGGGAGCATGGGCCCAAGCGCTTTGGCACGGGGGGGCCTTCGAAGGTCGCCAGGGGCTCAGAGGGATCTGCCCATTCTCCCTCCCTGAATGACCGACGGTGCTCCTAGGGGCCCGGGTGGTGGCGGGGCAACATAGTGAGTCTGGCACTGGGGCTCGAGGGTCCCCAATCCCAGGCATTGCGGTGCCAGGCCCCTTCAGAGGGGCCCCTCAGGGGCCAACCTAGGGTTATGTGTAGCCCCAGGAGGAGGGCATTCCTCATCCCCCAGCTCTGCAGGGAGTGGAGGAGTGGGCCAAGGTGAGGGTGCTGAGGATGGGGAGCATAGGCTCAAGCGTTTTGGATGTGGGGGCCTTCGAAGGTCGCCGTGGGCTCGGAGGGCCCTGCCATTCTCCTGCACTGAATGACCAGGGACACCCTAGCGGCCCGGGTGGTGGTGGGGCAGCACGGTGAGTCCGGCGCTGGGGCTCGGCAGTCCCTGATACCCAGCGCTGCGGCGCCAGGCCCCTTGGGACGGGCCCCTCGGGGACTGACCTAGGGTTAGGGTTAGCCCCCAGGAGACTGGCAGGCTCGTTCCGCCCATGTGCAGTGAATGGAGGTGTGGGTCGAGGTGAGGTAGCTGGTGATCGGGAGCGTAGGCCATAGCATTTGGCTTTGGCTCGGGGTGCCTTCGAAGATTGCAGGTGGCTCAGAGGGTCCTGCCCATTCTGTCGCCCTGAAGGACTGGCGACGCCCCTAGCACCCCAGGTGGCGGCGGGGTGGCAGGGTGCGTCTGGCGCTGGGACTTGGGGGTCCCCAATCAATGGCATGCAGCGCCAGGCCACTTGGGAGGGGCCCCTCGGGGGCGACCTAGGGATAGGGTTAGCCCCCAGCAAGCCAGCAGGCCTGATCCGCCAGCTCTGCAGCAAGCTTAGGCATGGGCCGAGGTTAGGGCGCTGGCGAGCAGGAGCATGGGAGCCATAGTTTTTGCACGGGGGGCCTTCGAAGGTCGCAGGGGGATCGGAGGGCCCTGCCCGTTCTCCCTTCCTGAATGACTGGCAACGCCCCTAGCGCCCTGGGTGCTTGCGAGGTGGCAGAGTGAGTCCAGCACTGGGGCTCGGGGGTCCCAAATCCCCGGCATTGCGGTGCCAGGCCCCTTCGGAGGGGCCCCTCAGGGGACAACCTAGGCCCCTCAGGGGACACCCTAGGAGGGCAGGCCTCATCCGCCGGCTCTGCGGCGAGCGGAGGGGAGGGCCGAGGTGAGGGCGCTGAGGAGCCGGAGCGAGGGCTCAAGTGTTTAGGATGGGGGGCCTTCGAAGACTGCCATGGGCTCGGAGGGCCCTGCCCATTCTCCCGCCCTGAATGACCAGCGGCGCCCCCAGCGGCCGGGTTGGCGGCGGGGCAGCAGGGTGAGTCCGGCGCTGGGGCTTGGGTGTCAGCAATCCCAGGCGTTGTGGCACCAGGCCCCATGGGACGGGCCCCTCGGGGGCCGACCTACGGTTAGGGTTAGCCCCCAGGAGGCTGGCAGGCCTGATCCACCAGCTGTGAGGTGAGTGGAGGGGCGGGCCGAGGTAAGGGCACTGGCAAGCGGGAGCGTGGGCCGAAGCATTTTGTCGCTGGGGGCCTTCAAAGGTCTCCGGGGGCTCAGAGGGCCCTGCCCATTCTCCCACACTGAATGACTGGCGGTGCCCCTAGCGGCCCGGGTACAGTGGGGCAGCAAGGTGAGTCCAGCGCTGCGGCTCGGGGGTCACCAATCTCCAGCGTGCAGTGCCAGGCCCCTTGGGATGTACGCCTCGGGGGCTGTCCTAGGGTTAGGGTTAGACCGCAGGAGGCTGGCAATCCCGAAATGTCAGTTGTGCGGCGAGCGGATCGGTGTTCTGAGGTGAGGGCGCTGGCGAGGGGGACCATGGGAGCATTTTGGGGCGGGGCACTTTCGAATGTCGCCTTGGGCTCGAAGGGCCCTGCCTGTTCTCCCACACTGAATGAACTGCGGCTCCCCTAGCAGCCCGGGTGGCGACGGGACGACAAAATGAGTCCTGGCTGGGGCTCTGGGGTCCCCAATCCCCGGCGTTGTGGGGCCAGGCCCCTTAGTAGGCTATCACTAACCTAGGGTTAGTGTTAGCCCCCAGGAGGCCGGCAGGCCCGGGAGCCTGGGCCCAAATGTTTTGGTGCAGGGGGACTTTGAATGTCGCCGGGGGCTAGGAGGGCCCTGCCCATTCTCCCGCCCTGAATGACAGGCTGTACCCCTAGCGGCCCGAATGGCGGCGGGGCGGCAGGGTGAGTCCAGCGCTGCAGCTTGGGTGTCCCCAATCCCCGCGTTGCGGCGCCAGGCCCCTTGACAGGGGCCCCTTGGGTCTGACCTAGGATTAGGGTTAGCCCCCAGGAGGCCGGCAGGCCCGATCCTCCGGCTGTGCACGAGCGGACGGGTGGGATGAGATGAGGGCGCTGGCGAGCGGGAAGGTGGGCCCAAGCATTTTGGCGTAAGGGGACTTCAAAGGTTGCCAGGGGCTCGGAGGGCCCTGCCTGTTCTCCTGCCCTGAATGACCGACAGCGCCCCTCGCGGCCCGTTTAGCAGCGGGGCGGCAGGGAGAGTCTGGCGTTGGGGCTCGGGGGTCCCCAATCCCTGGTGTTGCAGCGCCAGGCCCTTTGGGATGGGCCCCTAGGGGGCCTACCTAGGGTTAGGGTTAGCCACAAGGAGGCTAGGATGCCTGATTCGCCGGCTGTGTGGCGAGCGGAGGGGCAGGCCGAGGTAAGGGTGATGGGAGCGGGAGCATGGGCCCTAGTGCTTTGGTGCAGGGGGCCTTCGAAGGTCGCCGTTCGCTGGGAGGGTCTTGCGCGTTCTCCCGCCCTGAATGACTGGCGGTGCCCCTAGTGGCCCGGGTGGCGGCGGGGGGCATGGTGAGTCCAGCGCTGGGGCTCAGGAGTCCCCTTTCCCCGTCGTTGCAGCGCCAGGCCCCTTGGGAGGGGCCACGAGGGGGCCAACCTAGCTTTAGGGTTAGCCCCCAGAAGGCCCCCAGGCCCGATCCGTCAGCTGTGCGGCGAGCGGAGGGGAGGGCCGAGGTAAGGGCGCTGGCCAGCGGGAGCATGGGCCCAAGCATTTTGGTGCGGGGGGCCTTCGAAGTCGCCGGTCGCTGGGAGGGCCCTGCCCGTTCTCCCTTCCTGAATGAACGGCGGTGCCCCTAGCGGCCCAGGTGGCGGTAGGGCGGGAGGATGAGTCTGGCGCTGAGGCTCCGGAGTCCCCAATCCCCAGTGTTGCGGCAATAGGAACCTGGGATGGGCCCCTTGGGGGCCCACCAAAAGTTAGGGTAACACCCAGGAAGCCTGCAGTCCCGATCCACTGGCTCTACAGTGAGCGGAGGGGCGGACCGAGATGAGGGCGCAGGTGAGCGGGAGCATGGGCCCAAGCGTTTTGGCGCGGGGGGCCTTCGATGGTCACCAGGGGCTTGGAGGGATCTGCCCATTCTCCCTCCCTGAATGACCGACGGTGCTCCTGGCGGCCCGGGTGGCGGTGGGGCGATAAGGTGAGTCCGGCGCTGGGGCTCGGGGGTCCCCAATCCCAGGCATTGCAGTGCCAGGCCCCTTCGGAGGGGCCCCTCAGGGGACAACCTAGGGTTCTGGGTAGCCCCCAGGAGGAGGGCAGGCCTCATCCGCAGGCTCTGTGGCGAGTGGAGGGGCGGGCCGAGGTGAGGGTGCTGAGGAGCGGGAGCATGGGATCAAGCATTTTGGATGGGGGGGCCTTCGAAGGTCCCGCGGGCTCGGAGGCCCCTGCCCATTCTCCCGCCCTGAATGACCAGTGGCACCCCTAGCATCCCGGGTGGCGGCGGGGCGGCAGGGTGAGTACGGCGCTGGGGATCGGGGCTCCCTAATACCCGGTGTTGCGGCCTCAGGCCCGTTGGGACGGGCCCCTTGGGGGCCGACTTAGGGTTAGGGTTAGCCCCCAGTAGGCTGGCAGGCTCGTGCCGCCCATGTGCGGTGAATGGAGGTGTGGGTCGAGGTGAGATAGCTGGCAAGCAGGGGCGTGGGCCAGAATATTTTGGCTTTGGCTCGGGGTGCATTTGAAGGTCGCAGGTGGCTTGGAGCGTCCTGACAGTTCTGTCGCCCTGAAGGACTGGTGACGCCCCTAGCGCCCCATGTGGCGGCCGGGCAGCAGGGTGCTTCCAGTGCTGGGACTTGGGGGTCCCCAATCCCTGGCATGCGGCGCCAGGCCACTTGGGAGAGTCCCCTTAGGGGCGACCTAGGGATAGTTTTAGCCCCCAGGAAGGCAGCAGGCCCGATCCACCAGCTCTGCAGCGAGAGGAGGGGTGGGCCGAGGTTAGGGCGCTGGGGAGCAGGAGCGTGGGAGCCAGAGGTTTTGCGCGGGGGGCCTTTGAAGGTAGCAGGGGAATCAGAGGGCCCTGCCTGTTCTCCCTTCTTGAATGACTGGCAACACCCCTAGCACCCTGGGTGCTTGTGGGGTGGCAGAGTGAGTCCAGCACTGGGGCACGGGGGTTCAAAATTCCCCGGCATTGCGCTGCCAGGATCCTTGGGAGGGGCCCCTCGGGGGCTGACCTAGGTTAAGTTTTAGGCCCCAGGAGTCCAGCAGGCCCCTTCTGCCAGCTCTGCGGCAGGCGGAGGGGCAGGCCGAGGTGAGGGCGCTGGCGAGAGGGAGTGTGGGCCCAAGCATTTTGGCGCGGGGGGCCTTCGAAGGTCACCGGGGGCTTGGAGGGCCCTGCCCATTCTCTCGCCCTGAAAGACTGGCGGTGCCCCTAGCAGCCTGGGTTGCTGTGGGGCGGCAGGGTGACTCCGGCGCTGGGCTCGGGGGTCCCCAATCCCCGGCGTTGTGGCACCAGGCCCCTTGGAGGGGCCCCTCGGGGGCCGACTAGGGTTAGGGTTCGTTCCCAGGAGGCCGGCAAGCCCAATGCTAAGTGGTTCTGGCAATGTAACAAAAATGCCATACACTTATCTGTAAGAAATAACAGTGTACAGGAACCCTCATAGCCCTAACATCATCCTTTGTGAATATGGAAGCCAGCCCCAAAGTGGTCGTGGAAGTCTGACGAAAGGGTTAAGCACTTTTCTCTGAGTCACCACACTATACAGGGAAAGACCAATGTACATCATCTTTCATGAGTAGGAAGCATTAATGAAAAGGTTCTGGAATTTCGAGGACTCTGACCCATCCTTATTGGTAATAAACCACCGTGTACAGGAAAACACCTTCAACTCTCATCACCTCCTCAATCCTGATTCCGATTCAACTTTGGGTGTGTAGGACTAGGGAAATATCCACATCTTATTGCTAAGAAAGAACGATGTCAGGGTAATGCCCTTCAAGTCACCTCAGCCTTCCTGAAGACGGAAGCAGGAATCAAGGTGGTTATGTTACCATGAGGTAAGGAAGATGAGCATATAAGTGAGAAACAACAGTGGGCAGGACCTCTCTTCCAAGGAATATTATCTTTGCTTAATGTTGAATCCCTATGGTAAGTGGTTGTGGGCATTTGTGAGGTCAAAATCTTCAGTGTTTTGTAAAACTTCTTGGCCATTCACAGATAAGACTAAGGTAGTTGGGGACTCCTAGGCAGTGATTTGTCCACTGTCAAAAATATGAAAAGATAAAAGAGACAGATGAGGTCTCCTCAGGCATTGTCCTTTATCCTCATCCTCTGTGAGGATGGCCATCTCTGGACAGCTCAGTGGCAGGGTCTCATTCACAGTGGGGGCATCTGTTCCTCACAGACATCAGGCAGGGAAATGGATTTGGTTCTCTGTGCCAGCCCAGCCACAGCTGAGTGTCACAGCACCCTCTCGTGGGCTCATAAGAGTTTCACTGTCACCAGGCAGGTCATTGTATTTGATAAACCACTGTGAGAGTTTGCAATTGCCTTCATCTGCAACCTCCTAGAGGCAAATTCAGATCTCTGGTACCATGTGAAGTCATGTGAAGGCATTGTGAGAAAGTGTCCTTTTGCTTAAGAAAAACATGGCTGGGGCTCCTGGCTGTCTCACCAGTTAAACATGTGCCTTTGGCTCAGGTTATGATCCCAGGGTTCTGGGATCGAGCCCGGGCTCCCTGCTCAGCAGGAAAGGAGGTTGGGAAATAGCTTAGAACCCACAGAGAATGTGAATAAAGGGGAGTGAAATGGAACTTGGTCTGTGTTTGGCTTTAGGGATTGGAAGTTAGTTTTTTCTCAATTGTGATTGTTCTTGAAACAGAACAGCTGTATTTTTTTTTACCTTTAATTTTTTTCTAATAATTTTTTATTATGATATGTTAGTCACTATACAGTATTTCCTTAGATTTTGATGTAGTGTTCCGTGATTCATTATTTGCATATAACACCCAGTGCTCCATGCAATATGTACCTTCCTTAATACCCATCACTGGCCCATCCCCAGCCCCCACCTCTCTCCCCTCTGAAGCCCTCAGTTTGTTTCCCAGAGTCCATAGTCTCTCGTGGTTCATTCCCCCTTCTGTTTAGGGTCCATTGTCTAAAGGGACAGACAGTGGAAGTTCACCAAATATAAGATCGAAATTGAATTGTTCATTATAGATGCCACCACGTAGTTCCCAGACATTTCATTCTACTGTAGTAATTCATTATACCTGTGCAGGTGCACGTGGAAGACAATTGATGCATGCAGAGTGGTAATAAAACACGCCCCTCAGTAGTAGAATAATAGGGGATGCATATGTGTAAAATTATTCGACTACAGCTTCCATGCTTTCCCTTTGGTTCCTTATTATCTATGAAATTGGACAATTCTTGTTCTCTAGGCTTAAACCTCATTGTCAGTATTTAGAGTTTTTCAATGCTGATCTTCTCCTGTATAAGTTACCAAAAACCTAAAATATGTATGAACTTTAAAAAACGCTATATTGAAAATGACAGCAGGGAAGTTCCATTTTGTGAATATTGTGTCAATGGATCTCTATTTTGCCATCAGTGTTCATTAGAAATGATGACATTTCATGTGAGTATAAATATCAATGTGAAAAAGAAAAGGTAGGAAGAACCTTGAATGTTTAAGTAATTGGTGAAATGACAGGTGTGTGTGTGTGTGTGTGTGTGTGTGTGTGTGTGTGTGTGTGTAATTGATTTTCAGTGAATGGTTCAGCTACTTGTAGGGCCTCCGAGAGAGCCCAGGTGAACCTTTCAATGAGTTGGTATCTGTTTTCAGAACATGGGAATCTCTTAGTCCAATAGTCAATCAGGCAAGCTTTGAGGTCTTGAAGAGTTTCAGTCCTCAGCGATGGTGTTGCAGACCCTTGTGAGCAAACCCTAGGATATGCTCAGAGCCCTCATTAGCTGGTACCAACGTGTGACGATTTCAGACAACATTTCCCAAAGAAGTACCTCTTGAGTCTCTGTCCTTCTCAGTTCCTTACACTTCCTTACACTAGTTATGTGATCAGTGTGTTTCAGGATAATCCCCACATGTGATTTTTGCTATTTCCTACTAGTCCTATCTGTTTCTCATCTTCTTCTTTTATGATAGGGGTTGGGAAGCAACCTGTGTGGTGGAGGAAGGGGTGTGGTAGTTGTCTGCCTTCAGAGGACCGAATGATGCCTAGAAATTGTACTGTAGTTTGAGGTCAATTGTCCATCCATCCTCTGAGTGTCAGGAATTCCATCACTTTACTTTGATGCTAGTCTGTTCTTCAAGCTGTCCTCAGAAATAAGGACGTCATCCATCTAGGGAATACTGGTTTCTGTGTATGTTTTCATTTTAGGAAAGGCCTTGCAGTTCCTGAAAATAATACTGTAGAGCACCCTTTCCTGTTCATATTGGCCATCAGTCGATCTTTTGTGAAGTATTTGTTTATAAATAGACTTTTTATGGTTGATGAGCAGGAATTCTTTATTGACAAGTCTTTGTCAGTGTGTGTATTGCAAATCTGTACTTCCCAGCCTGCGGTTCACCTTTTCATTTTCTTGTGGTCATAAGATAAGGAGAAATGTCACATTTTTATGAAGTCCCACTGAATTCTTTTAAATGGTTAGTGCACCCTATGTCCTACCCCAAGATTGACAGGTTCTACATTTTCTTTCAGAAACTGTCCAATGGGAAGCACAATCCATCTCAAATTTATAAATTGCATTTTTAATTCTAATAGGGTATATAGACTGTTTTGGATTTTCTATGTATACAATCGTATTATCTGTGAATAGTCACAATTATCCCCTCAATTCTTATACTTTTTGTTTCTCTTGCCTTCTAACACTGGTAGACTCTCCGATGCCACGATGAATAGAGCAGCATTGTTTGAAGATTTTAATATACCTTTGTCAATATCTGACAGAAAAAGCAGACAAAACATTGGTAACAAATGTGACCTAATTGACATATAGGGAACATTCCATAATAAGTGCAGAATATATTATTTTCAAGTGGTCATAGACTCTTTACCCAAATAGATGATAGGTGGGGCCATGAATCAAGTCTACAAATGTTAAACCCTGAAATTAACTAGGTTCTATTCCTAGACCACAGGGGAATTGAGCCACAGTCTTAGCGAAAAGAAAACCAGGAAGTCTTTCAATGTTTAAAAATTAAATGGAACTTTGCTACATATCCTAAAGGTCAGAGAGGGAATCTCAATGGAATTTCTGAACCTTTTCTACATGAGGGCTCACACACAATGGCACTTTCTTTGTGAAGAGCATAATAATAACCTAGACAGGAGTTGAGCCTTAAGTCAGAGTTCTGCCTGCCCCAGCCACACCTGGCAGCCTTGGCCTGTGGTCCCCCTCAGCTGTCCTTTCTGGTGGCCCTGAGCTAAGGGGGTCAACATGGCCATATGGAAATGGGAAGCTCCCCACTCATAGTGATGGCAGTGCCCCCTCCCCAGCTGCCCTTTCTGGTGGCTCTGAGCTAATGGGGTCAACATGGCCGTATGGAAATTAGAAGCTCCCCACTCTTAGTGATGACGTTGCTATTGTATCGTCCTCACCAGTCCAACAACATGATTTCTGAGTGAACTATGACACAAGAGCGACTTCTTGGCCTTCCTTCAGGTTTGAAAATCATCTGGTGAGTCATCTATTAGAAATATGGATTCAACATGTGTTCTTTCTTCTGGAAAAGAAATAGACCCAATAGCAATTATGGCTTCCTGAGCACCTGTTCTTGAGAGACATCATACTGGCTCTCTGTATCATTCTACCTCTTAAACTTCTCAACTAGGGTGTAGATATTTTTAGGCACATTTTCAGGTGGTTAGACAGGGACTCGGATGATATGAGTCACAGAGGATTTTAGTGTCAGAAACCTAAGTGGGATCCCCAAATTGACTCCAAATCCCTTGTTGTTCCATACAGGGTACTATTTCCCTCTTATCTCTGGTCTTCTCGATCTGGAAACCTATCAAGTATCAGGATTTTCTTGTCATGTGGACAACTGGAACGAATTCAGCGGGCCTTTTCACCTCTGCCCATGGTGATCATTAAGATCATTATCTCAGTGGAGGACCTCTGGGTAAGATACTCAAAGATCCTTAGGAATAGAGACAGTATAATATTTTTCTGGTATTAAAGTTACTGAAACCAACTATCTTTCTTAGTCCGTTCAGGCTCTGGTATGTTCAGAGGGTGCTGTAAAACAGGTCTGAAATAGTATTTAAAAACACTCAGCTCAGCCTCTTCTACAACGTGAGCCAATGCTTATAAACATGGCTAAAATATTCCCTTACCTACGATGACTTCCCAGCCATCCTAGTGTTTATATGGTATGACTGTGACTTACATTAGTCAACATTTGCAGAGAAAGAACTTAGTGCATCCAGGGGGCACTTCATATTGAAATTAGTTTGTGACAACGAGCTACTGTGTTTTCTTCTGCAGTCCAAGGGAATGGTGCCAGACATCTCTAAGGTGTCTAGCAGTTCTACAATTCCGATTTTAAGTGGTCTATGTGCTTCAGAGATTTGGGCAGGAAAAGGGCAGGAGTCCAGAGACTGTGAACACTTCTGTTACCTGTGCTGACCATGGAGCAGGTAGCCTTCTGTGGGCATCATTTTGATTTCTTGGTACTCTTGTGAAAGGTGCTTTTGTCTCAAATTCCTCCTTTTTAGGAGTAATTATAATGATGAAAGTAATTTTTATCTTATATCATCTGTGGGCCCTGATCCTGGGATCCCAGGGAAGCTGTCCTTTAACATTTTACCTGGCTCAAAATGACTAGGCAACACCTCAAAGCATGGGCCTTGTTTCTGCCCCAAGCACGTTGTACATCTGCTTTGAGAAGAAAACAATAACCAAAAATGCCAACATAAAGATAAGAAAAAATAAAGAACCTCTCTGGCTCCCATAAGATTAAAGTCATACTGACATGTACATAGTGAAAACATAAGAAAGAGTCTGTCACTTTCTGGAATCTAAGAAGATCCTCATTGTGGTGTGTAACTCTGTATGTAAAACAAAACAGAAAAAAATATATAAGCCTGCCCCAAAAGTTCCTTCCCCGGAGCACTCCCTTCTTGGTGAAGATTGTGTCTGCCAGGCAGCTGTCCTGACTTGGGTTTGAATAAAGGTCTCTTCCTTTCTCTCTAAAATGTTTTTAAAAGTTCATTCACGCAATGTCGACAATAACAGTGTTTTCTATTTAAGTGAGAAATAAATGTTCCACTCTAGTTGCATTGGGAATAGATGAATTGAGGGTTTCTTTAGAAGAGTAAGTCTGCTTTCCAGAAAAGGCAAGGTCATTGGTCTATTGAGAATGAAGATAATTACTGCTAAACAACATATATGTGTTACCCCTTCGCCCAGAAACCGAAGCAGATGTGCAGGCTTTAGGTCAGAGATGCCTTCTTCTCCCCACCTGACAGCAATTCTCTGCTCTGGCTCCAAGAAACCGGAGGTTTTGAACATCACCATCTGAGTCAGTGAGGCAGCTTGTCACAGGACGCCAGTGTTCAGAGAAAGCGCAGGTATGTTTGGCAAAATGTCCTAACTATGTCAGGGCTGGAGGTAAAACCTCTCATTATCCCAAAACCTCCTGGGCTTTTCTCTTTTCTCTAGTTGAGCCACAAAGTAAAATTGAAGTAGCTGTCAGCATTCTGGGTTTGGTGCAAGAATTACTTAGTTTCCCTGCAGGTAGAACTTTGCAGGGGATCACAATTTCTCTGTCCATTTATTGCTTACAAATGTATTTTGACCATCTGTTTCCTAGGAACCCTCTTTTATTAGAAAGGGAAGGTGAGATTCACTCTGTGCCTGTTTGTAACATCTAATTTGTTCCTTCATCTAACAGTGTTTATTCAATTGGGCCTACGATATGGTTGAGTGGCCAGCATCTAGAGTTATGTGGCTTTATTCATCTGATACAGACTTGGGTGATGTCCTTTGACAAAGGTGATGTTTCATCATTGATTAGTTTATCCATCAGAAGAGTTAAAATTAGGGTGGAGGGAAAATTCAAAATTATCCAAAGCGGCCTGTTCCTGTTTAAAAGTTGAGCTTGTCTTTCTAGTTTTACTAAATGTATTATCTCGATATTTTGAGGTGCCATATTCTCTCTGTAGTTTCTTTGGTGGTGGAGTAAGAAGAAGAGTCTGGGAATTCTTTGGGATAGTTAAATGCTGGTGGCTTCAAGGGGCTTGGCGTCAGGATCCTTGGGGTGAAGTCTGCAACTGCTTGCCTGACCCTGGGTGCATCTCCCAGAGGTTTTGTTTCCTCTTATGAAATTGTCGGCAGGTAATGTTCTGCTTGAAGGGGAACCCTCCCATCCTGTTGGTGGGAATGCAATGTGGTGCAGCCAGTCTGGGAACCAGTTGGGGGTTCCTCAAAAAGTTAAACATTGAACAACCCCATGATCCAGCAATTGCTCTCCTAGGTATTTACCCAAAGGATACTAAATTGCAGATTCAAAGGGGGAACATGCACCATGATGTTTATAGCAGCAATGTCCACAGTAGCCAAACTATGGAGAGAATCCCAAAGTCCATGCACTGATGAATGGATAAAGCAAATGTGGGATACATATATATATATATATATATATATATATATATATATATATATATATATATATATATATATATAATGGAATATGACCCAGCTTCAAAAAGAATGAAATCTTACCATTTGCAAGGATGTGGATGGATCTAGAGTGTATTAAGCTAAGCAAAATCACTGAGGAAGGACAAATATCCTATGCTCTCACACTTGTGGAATTTCAGAAAGAAAACAGAGGAACAGAGTTGAAGCGTGATGAGAGAGGCAAACAAGGCAATAGACTCAACCTTGGAGAACAAACTGAGTGTTGCTGCAGGACAGGGGCATAGGGTAAGAGTTAAATGGGTGAGGGGTATTAAGGAGGGCACTTGTGATGAGCACCGGGTACTCGATGCAGGTGAGGAATCACTAAATCCTACCCCTGAAGCGAATATTCCATCGCATGTGAACTAACTGGAATTTAATAAAAGAAGAATGGAAAAAGTGTTCTGCTTCATGAAGAGTGAGGTAAAATTGTAGTGATTTGGGCTGTAGTCTTCTCTAGATGATAGTTGTAAAACACCCTGTTGTAGGATACACTAGTTTCTTATCACATAAGGAGTCCTCAGAAAGCTGCAATGAAAGATTCAGGTCTCAGAGCATGTTCATGTTCCACTGATATGTTGCAGTTTGCACAGGTAGGAAAGAAGGTGGAGAGAAAGGCAACAGAAGGGGAAAGGAGGTGTGAACCTTTCATTAGTTAGTGTTATAGCTTTCTCATGAAAGCCTTGCGCCAGTGTGATTTTGGAAGCAGAGAGGTAATCCGGGAGCTTTGCAGGAGACGGGGGAGTTCCACGTCTGGGTAAAGCTGACAGGGGTCCCAGAGGAGAGATGAAAGCATTCTACAGTAGGGTGTGGGCAGGGTGGGCTCCAGGGGTGGCTGTGGGTCTCCTGGGTGAGAGTTGTGACAGGTGAGGGCTGTGTGCAAGGTCCTGGCTGAGGACAAGTGAGGCACAGGCGGAGAGCTGGCAGAGAACCCTCTTCTGGGCCACCAGCCTCACCCAACACACACAGCCTCAACTTCTGTCTCTGTCACTCCAATTCAGACTTCTCCGAAGGTGAGTGAGAACACATCAAGAGCATTCTGAACAGAAGGGAAAGCATGTGCAAAGGCTCTGGGGCAGGAGAATTCCAGGTATGTCCAGGAGCAGCAAGAAGGCCCTGTGGCCACAGGAGACAGCTTAGGACATGAGCTCAGAGAGGTGACAGAGGGTGACAGAAAGCCATTCCAGGGCTATAACCCCATAAGACCCTGTTTCACTGGGCCATCCTGGCGACAGTGTTGAGAACAGATGACAGAGGGTTGAAGATGGCAAGGCAGGTCAATGATGAAGGTTTTCCAGGTACTCAGGCACTGTGGACCAGACAGGTGGCCTTGGATGGAGTAGTTAGACCTATTCTGGGTCCATTTTGAAGATACAGCTCACAGGATTTGCTGATGGGTTAGCTATTAGTTTCAGGAGAATGGAGGAATTGGGGTAACTCCCAGCTGTTGTGGGTTGTCCTGATCTAGGGGAAGGAGAGGGTTTCTCGGGGGGTAGGAGGTAGTCCGTGTTCCGCATGCTGAGGAAGGTGCCTTTCCCGGTGGGTCTGCTGAGATTTGTGTCTGGGAGAACCTTTCACATCTCCTCCCTCAGCAATGCTTAAGTACAAGTATCCCCCACTTTTTAAACGTTTACAGTAAGACACTGGGCATTCTTGAAAGAACTATATTTATTACCCAGCGTCAGTAAGAGGAAGATACCTGAAGAGGATTTCCCTCTTATGAAAAAAGGTGAACAGTGAGAATCGCGTTCAGCATCTGTTTGGGGGAGAAGCAGGACAGAGGAGGCGTGCACCCTAACCAGCTCCTTCCGCTTGGAACCGCACTCCGCATTCAGCCACCAGCACTTTGAATTGTGTCTGTGAGCCTCTGCTGTGCCTTATCTTCATTTATGCTGGTCCTCCATTAGAAACTTGTGTCGTGAGGCCTAAGAAAAGCCAAAGAGAAGGAATTTTGGAGTCTGAGGACACTGTCTAATTGTTCCGTGTAAATTAATGGCCATTCCTTCTTGACACCATTTCTGCTGTGCAAGGTTTCTCAGAAGCCCTGTACTTTCAAAGAGCAGGGAAACCTATACCCCATGCTGCGGGGTTAGTTTTAGTCTCCATGCTGGACAGAACATTTCATGACTGTCAGATTTTCTCACTCAAACATTGAGACTTTGACCGCCTTCACCCGTTTCTACCACCCCATCCCCGAATCTGGCACCTACAAATCTGCTCTCAGTATCCATGTGTTCAGTATTTGTTTATTCCATGTGGAATGTACATGAGAGCATCCGGTATTGGTCTTTCTGTGTCTGAGTTACTTGGCATAAGGCCCCCAAGGTCTTTGTTTCCATGTCTGGTTCTTGTGAATAATGCTGCAGTGAATGTGGGAGTGCATCTGTCTTTTTGAGGCAGTATTTTTGTGTTCTCTGAATCAATACTCAATAGAGCCATTACTGGGTCATGGGGTAGTTGTATTTATTTTTTCAGGAACCTCCATACCGTTTGTCACAATGCCTGCACCAATTTCTATTCCCACCAACAGTGCACAGTGTCTCTTCGTCTGCACACCCATGACCCCACTTTTTGTCTGTCTCTGGGACAATTGGTGTTCCAGCAGTTGTGAGGGGATAGCTTATTTTGGGTTTGACTGATGTCCCTGACGTTGATTAGTGATGTCGAACAACTTTTTCTGTCTGTTGGCACCTGTGTGCCATCTTTGGAAAGTATCTATTCACATATTCCCCCCATTTCTTATACCGTTTTTTTTTTTATTGTTTTGATTTGTATGAGTGTTGTGTGTATTTTGGATATTAGCGTCTTCTCACACATGATTCACAGATATTTTTTTCTTATTGGGTCAGTGGCCTTTTAAGTTTTTGCTGGTTTCTTTTGCCATGTGGAAGATTTCAGTTTGATGTTGTTCCACTTGTTTATTTTTGCTTTTGTTGCCTTTGCATTTGGTGTCTGATCTGAAGACTCTTTGCCAAAACTAATGTCGAGAGACTTAGTACCTGTGTCTTCTTGGAGGTTTATGGATTCAGGTCTTATGTTCAAATCATTCATCCATTAAAAATTTTGTGTGTGGTGTAAGAAAGTGACCCAGTTATATTCTTCTGCATTTAGTGTCCAGTTTGTCTGTTACCGCTCACTGAAGGGACAGTCCTTCCCTCATGGCATATCTTCTGCTGCTGTGTTGTAAGTTAGGATCATCTACGTGTGGGTAAGTTTCTGAGTTTTCTGTTCTGTTCCACTGACCTGGTGTCTGTGTTTATGCCAGTACCATCCTGTTTTGACGACAACAGCTTTGTAATCTAGCTTGAAATCCAGGAGTGTGTTGACTGCACCTTTCTTTCTCCAGGTTGCATTGGGTATTTGGGGTCTTTAGTGACTCCATACAATTTTAAGGACTATTTTCTATTTCCTCGAATAATGCCACTGGAATTCAGATAGGGATTTCATCACATCTGTCGATTGCTTTGGGTACGATGGACATGTTCACATAATTAACTCTTCCAGTTAAGGAACATGGTGTATGCTTCCATTTGTTTGTGTTGCCTTCCAAATCTTTGACCCATACATTCCGCCCCCCTCGACACACATGTTTTTCGTTTCTTTTCTGCCATGTGTTGAGTGTACTATGTCTTTCTCATTTCTGGTTTCTTTTATTCCTAGATTATTTTTGATGCAATTGTAAATGGCATTGCTTTTTAAATTTCTCTTTGCGATAGTGTGTCATCAGTATACAGAAATGCAAGAAGTTGGGTCATCTCGGTGGCCCCATAGGTGAAGCGTCTGCCTTCAGGTCAGGTCATGATCTCAGAGTTATGGGATTGAGCCCCGTGTTGGGCCCCCGCTTAGCAAGGGTCTGCTTCTCCCTCTTTCTGACACTCTCCCTGCTCGTGCTTTTTCTCTTCCTCTCAAATAAATAAATAAAATCTGAAAAGAAATAAAGACAATAGGTCTCTGTATATTGACATTATATCCTGCAGCTTTCTTGAATTTGTTTATTCTAACAGTTTTTGTGTGTGTGTGTGTGTGTGTGTGTGTGTGGAATCTTTCGGGATTTCATGTCATTTGCAAATAGTGACAGTTTTCCTGTATGGATTTCATATCTTTCTCTTTCTTTAAAATGATGTTAGTCACCCTACAGTACTTCATTTGTTTTTGATGTAGTGTTCCATGATTCATTGTTTGCATATAACACCTAGTGCTCATTATGACACGTGCCCTCCTTAATACCCATCACCAGGATAACCCATTCCCCTACCCTCCCTTTCTACAACCTTCAGTTTGTTTCCCAGTGTCAGTAGTCTCTCATAGTTCATGTCCCCCTCTCATTCCCCCTCTTCACTTTTCCTCTCCTTCTCCTAATGTCCTCCATGCTATTCCTTCCATTCCACATAGGAGTGAAACCATATGATAATTGTCTTTCTCTGCTTGACTTAATTTCACTTAGCATAATCCCCTCCTGATCCATCCACGTTGGTGCAAATGGTGGGTATTCATCCTTTCTGATGACTGGGTAATATTCCATTGGACAGATGAACCACATCATCTTTGTCCATTCATCTGCTGAAGGACATCTTGGCTCCTTCCACAGTTTGGATATTATGGACATTGCTGCTATGAACATTGGGATACTGGTGCCCCTTCTTTTCATTACTGTGTGTCTATGGGGTAAATACCCAGTAGTGCAATTTGTGGGTCGTAGGATAGCTCTGTGTTTAACGTCTTGAGGATCCTCCATATTGTTTTCAAAAGTGGCTGTACTAGCTTGAATTCTCATGAGTAGTGTAAGAGGGTTCCCCTTTCTCCACATCACCTCTGACTTTCTTTTATTTCCTGTCTTGTTAATTTTTTTTCAAGATTTTATTTATTTATTCCACAGAGATAGAGAAAGCCAGCGAGAGAGGGAACACAAGCATGGGGAGTGGGAGAGGAAGAAGCAGGCTCATAACAGAGGAGCCTGATGTGGGGCTCGATCGCATAATGCCAGGATCACGCCCTTAGCCGAAGGCAGACACTTAACCTCTGTGCCACCCAGGTGCCCCCTGCCCTGTTAATTTTAACCATTCTAACTGGTGTAAGGTGGTATCTCATTGTCGTTTTATTTGTATTTGCCTGATGGCAAGTGATGTGATGCATTTTTTCATGTGTCTGTTGGCCATTTGTATGTCTTCTCTGGAGAAGTATCTCTTTGTGTCTTCTGCCCATTTTTTGGGCGTTGAGTTAGAGAAGTTCTTTATAGATCTTGGATACCAGCCCTTTCTCTGTAATATCATTTGCAGATATCTTCTTCGATTCCATAGGTTGCCTTTTTCTTTCGTTGATCGTTTGCTTTGCCGAGCAGAAGCTTTTTATCCTGATGAAGTGCCAATAGTTCATTTTTGCTTTTATTTCCTTTGCCTATAGAGACGTGGCTTGCAAGAAGTTGTTGTGTCCAAGGTTGAAGAGTTCTTTTGATTTTGATATGAGACAGGAATCCAGTATCTTATTTTCCTGATTGTATTCGAGTCCTCTATCTTTGTTGGTGAGTCTAGCTAAGTTTGTCAGTTTTGTTTATCTTTCCAAAAAGGCAGGTTTAATTTTCATTGTTTATTTTTTTGTCTTTTTAGTCTCCATTGGATTTCTTTATGCATTCCTTTTTCTTATTTCCTTATTTCTACTAATTTGGGGCTTTGTTTGTTGTTTTTTTTTTCTACTTCTTTACCATATAAATCAGATTGTTTATTGGAGAGCATTCTCATGGATTGATGAAGACTTGAATTTCTATGAATGTCCCCCATAAAGCTACTTTTGCTGCATCCCATAAGTTTTTGTAGTTTGTCTTTTGCATCAGTGTCAAGGTACTTCTAAAAATTTTTTTGATTTCTTCTTTGACTGTTGGTTGTTCAGTAGCATGTTGTTAAGTCTCCACATATTTTTTTTAAGATTATTTGAGTATCTGACAGAGAGTGAGACAGCGAGAGGGAACGCAAGCAGGGGGTAGGGAGAGGGAGAAGCGGGCTTCCCACTGAGCAAGGAGCCTGCTTCGGGGCTAGATCTCAGGATCCTGGAATCACGACCTGAGCTGAAAGCAGATCCTTAACGACTGAGCCACCCAGGCCCCCCAATCTCCACCTATTTTTGACTGTCCCATTTTTTTCTTGAGACTGATGTCTAGTTTCATATCATTGTGGTTGGACAAGATTTGAAGCAGAAGGTGAAGAGAGCATTCAGATGAAAGGTTTGTTTCCTGGAGGGTTTTCTGAGGGCAGACCATGAGTTCACTGGGGATGGAGGATGGTTTTGTGAGACGGGGGTTGGGGTTAACCCTTGTTAGAATTACTGACTACTACCATGCAGGCTGTGTGCTACTGTTCACACCATAGTCCTGATGGACTTGTACTTCATTAGAAATATTTTCTAGGAGGTGTAGGCATAGCCTTCTCTAAAAGAAAGGTGCCATGTGGGTTTATGGAATGACCCCAGGTCAGCAGCCAGGATGTATGGTATTGTGGGGGATCAGAAACAGGCTTTCTGTGGGAAGTGACAGAAATGGGGTATGGTGAGCTCCATGACCATAGGTGAGGTCCCGAGTGACCCACTGGGTGTTGGGTTCTGTGGATCTGTCTCATCAGGTGCTGTGGAATTCAGGGACACCCTCCTGTCTGTGGATTTGTATGGAGACAGGTAGGCATCAGTGTCTGGCCAGGCACAAGGGTCGCACTGGACCACCACCAGAGGTGCAGCATGCGGTGGAGCCACTGCTTGGTTTCCACGAAAGCTGACCAGGGTCTGTGACCGTGATTCCTAGCAGCTGCAAGGGGAGAGGAGGCCGGAGGTGGTGCACACTTCCTAGAGTTGTGGTCAGGACTAGTCTGGAACCGACTGAAGTCAGCCACACCTGGCACAGAAGGCACCCAGTCAGTGTAGCTGTGGGCACTGCTCCGATGGTACTTCAGGCTGGCTCAATGCTGCCACCTCCTGCTTTTCATCATCATCTTCAAGGTCATGTGCCTCTGCTCTTGCCCCATGGCCTCCGGGGTATTGTCCGTCCTCCATCTGGCCCTCGTCCCTGGTGCCCTGTGCAGTCCGATGCCAGGGTAGCCTTCTCAAGACAAACATCTGGCCCTGATGGAATACTTCCATGGATCTCGTGTGATGCGAGGTTGATGCCCTGCCCTGGAAGAGGGCTGCAGTTTCCCAATCAGGAGAGCCATGTCTCCCTTTTCAGCATGGCCTCCCCTCCCCTCAGTCTTCTTCAGGGAAACTCTCCCAATTCCTGAGACAACAGCTCTGAACTTAAAAATGAATGTTATTTTACATATCTCTATGGCTTAGTTCATCTATGGCATGTCTTTCAACCCCGTTAGTGGTTTTTTTTTTAGCAGTTCTGAAGGGCTGTCTGCTCAAGGAGGGGATAACCTGGGTGGGGCAGCTTTCCCTCTCATCTCCCTCAGCATGTCTCTGAGCCCTGGGGACAGCTGTCCCACTGAGGATTGAGGGACCCGAGACAGCCCATCCTGAGCCCAGGCTGTGTCAGCTCATAGACTGATGCGTGTCGGAGTGGTGGGCAGATGGCATGGGCCAGGGGCAGGCAGTGTCTCCTTCTCATTCCTTCCCTCCCTTCCTCCCAGAGGTAGCTCAGAGCAGCCTTCAACCCCTGCATCTCCAGATCCTTTGACCTGTGCCTCCTGTATTCAGCTGGTGACCTTGGAGTTTCGCATGGATTCTACCTCCCGTACCCTCTCCTGTAGCAGTTCCTGGATCAGGGGAGGGTTCCGACCCTTGTCTGTTTTTTATCTTCTTCCTGTCCCGCACCAAGCCCACCCACCTTTGCATCTTCCATGTATGTGCTTGGAAGCAAGCCCATCCACAGGGAACCTATTAGCCAAATGGATCCAGGCAATGAACATTGAAGTAGAGATCCAGGATCCATAATAAACCTGCTCTGAAACCTGTCCCAAAGTCTGTGACTCTCTCACACTGAAACAGAAACAATAATAGCTTTCTGGACTGTGATGTGACATGTGTCTCTACTTCCAATCTCTTATGCATAGGTGGTGAGCCTGGACAGAAAAGGACCATGGCTCCCGTGGGCTGGGATCCACGGTAAGAGCTCAGTGAAATATGAATTTGAGGCATGGAGTGAATAATTATTGTAGAGTGAATCCTCCCAAGTAGGGCTTATGCACATTGCACAGGAAAAGTTTTTTCAAAGAGGTTCCTGAAAGAGAAATATTTTTAAAAATTTTATTTTAATTCCAGTAGAGCTAACATACAGGGTTACATTCGCTTCAGGTGTACAATAGAGTGATTCAGTAATTCTATATATTACTCAGTGGTCATCAAGAAAAGTGTCCTCTTAATCCCCTTCATCTATTTCACTCATCCCTCTATCCACCTCCTCTCTGGTAACCATCCGTTTGTTCTCTATTGTTAAGAGTTTGTATTTTGGTGCGTCTCCTTTTTCTCTTTTAGTTATTCATTTTTGTTTGTTTCTTCAATTCCCCATAAGAGTGACATCGTATGGGATTTGTCTTTCTCTGACTGACTGATTTTAGTTAGGATAATACTCTCTAGCTCCATCCATGTGTCTGCAAATGGCAAGGTTTCATTCTTTTTCAAGCCGAGTAATACTCCATTGTATGTGTGTATGTGTGTGTGTGTGTGTGTGTGTGTGTGTGTGTGTGTGTGTGTGTGTGAGTACACACATCTATCATCTCATTTGTCTATTTTTCTACAGACACTTGGGTTGCTTCCATATTGTGATATTGTAAATAATGGTGCAAGAAACATAGGGGTGCACGTATCCTTTTAAGATACTGTTTTCCTATTCTTTGGGTAAATACGAGTAGTGTGATTGTTGGATCCTAGGGTAGTTCTATATTTAATTTTTTGAGGAACCTTCATACTGTTTTCCACAGTGGCCACCACAGTTTGCATTCCCACCCACAGTTCGCTAGGATTCCCCTTTATCCACATCCTCCCAACACCTGCTCTTTGTTGTGCTTTTGATGTTAGCCATTCTGACAGGTTTGAGGTATTACCTCATTTTCCTTTGGATTTACATTTTCCTGATGATGGGTGATGGTGAACATCTTTTCACGGGACTGTTGGCCATTTGTATTTCTTCTTTGGAGAAATGTCTGTCCATGTCTTCTGCCTATTTTTTAACTGGAGTATTTGTTTTTTGGGGGGTCGAGTAGTATCAGTTGTATATGTTTTGGACACTATCCCTTCATTGCATATGATCTTTGCAAATATCTTCTCCCTTTGAGTAGGTTCTCTTATTATTTTTACATTTTCATTGTTCTTCTGCCATGTGGAAACTTTTTATTTTGCTGTATTCCCAATAGTTTATTATTGCTTTCATTTCCTTTGCCTCAGGACACAGTCTAGAAAAACGTTGGTATGCTCCATGTCAAGAAGTTACTGTCTTCCCTCCTGTAGGATTTTTATGGATTCAGGTCTCATATTGAGGTCTTGAAACTGTTTTGTGTTTGTCTTTATTGTGTAAGAAAGCAGTCTAATTTCATTCTTTTTTGCGTAGCTGTGTAGTTTTCCCAACACCATTTGTTGTAGAGACCGTCCTTTTCCCTTTTGATATCGTTGCTTGCTTTGTGGAAGATTCATGGACCATATAATTGTGGGTTTCTGTCTGAACTTGTATCCTGTTCCTTTGGTCGCTGTGTCTATTTTTGTGCCGTACTCTCTTGTTAGGATGACTGCAGCTTTGTAGTATAACCTGAAATCTGAAATTGTGAGTCCTCCAGCTTTGTTTTTCTTTTCCACATTGCACTGGCTGTTTGGAATCTTTAGTGGTTCCATATAAATGTTTAGGATTGTTTATTCGAGGTCTTTTGTTCTTTAATTTAAATTCAATTAGCCAACTTACAGTACACCATTAGTTTCAGATGTAGTCTTCAATAAATTTTCAGTCGTGTGTAACACCCAGTGCTCATTGTATCGTGTGACCTCCTTAATGCTACTCACCCAGTTACCCCCCCCCCAACTTCTCCTCCAACAATCATCAGTTTCTTATGATAGTAAAGAGTCCATCATGGGTTTTCTCCCTCTCTGATGACTTCCCATTCTATTTTCCCTTCCTTCCCCTATGGTCTTCTTCCTTGTTTCTGATATTCCACATAGGAGTGAAAGCATATGATCATTGTCTTTCTTTCATTGGCTTATTCCACTCAGCATAATACCCTCCAGCTCCACCCAGGTCAGTGTGATGGTAAGTATTCATCCTTTCTGATGGCTGAGTAATATTCCATTATATATATGATCCACATCTTCTTTATCCATTCATCTATCCATGGTCATCTGCACTCCTTCCACAGCTTGTCTATTATGGATATTGCTGCTATGAACTCTGTGGTGCATGTGTCCCGTCTTCACTACCTGTCTCTGGGGGTAAATACCCAGTAGTGCAATTGCTGGGATATAGGGTAGCTTTATTTATAACTTCTTGAGGAAACTCCGTACCATTTTCAAGAGTGGCTTCACTGGACTGCATTCGTACAGGGGTGTAATAGGGTTCCCGTTTCTCCACATCCTCTCCAACATGTATAGTTTCATGTCTTCTTTTTTTTAGATATTCGGCCTCGTGTGATATGGCATGTATAGGGGTTTAGATTTGCATTTCCCTTAAGTGAAGTGATATGAAGCATTTATGCATGTATATTTTGGTCACCAGTACTTCGTCATCAGTGAAGTGACTTCACATTTTAATCCATCTCAAGACCTAAAGCTGGGTAAGGCACTGAACCTGGATAATGCCATCAGTTGGAAGTGTGGAGAATTTCAAAAGATCTCCGTGAAGAGCAAGTTCCAAGTTCAGTGTGAAGCTACTAATTGGATCCAGGGACATCTCTGAAAGTGGGGGTTGCCTGGGATGGGCTGAAGGGGGACCCTCTGATTTTACTATGAATCCTTGCTGCAGCCCCAAATGACAGTTTCCTGCTGTGGGGCAGGCTGAGTCCTCTAGTCCTGCAGAGGTGAGCCCAATGCCTGGTGCCTTGGAGGCAGGCAAACGGGGAGGGACCCTCAGCAGAAGACCCAGGGTTAGGTTAGGCCTCAAGGACAGCAGGTCTGAACTGCCCAGTGCTCAGAGAACTCTCATGCCGAGTGAGATGAGGGCACAAGGGCGGGTGAGTGTGAGCCTTGGGTTTCATCCGGAAGGGCCCACAAAGGTCGGGGTTCACCAGAAAGGGCTCTCAGGGTATGCCCCAATTCTCTTGCCCTGACTGCTCTTTGTGCACCAAAATGGTACAGTTTACTGTGGGCTGCAGGCTGAGTCCTACGGTGGGGCTTGGGTGTCCCCAATCCCCCGGAGTGTGGTGCCAGGACCCTGGGGAGGGGCCCCTCTCTGCCCAACCTAGGGTAAGGGTTAGGGTCCAGGAGCCCGGCAGGGACAATCTGCAGGCTGTGCGTGAGCTTTGTGGAGGGCTGAGAGGAGGCCATGGGGGTGGGTGAGCATGGGCCTCAGGGTTGGGGCATGGGGGGCTGCCAAAGGTGGGGACGGGCTCCGAGGGCCTCCCCAAGTTCTTGTGCCCTGGAGGCTCCATAGAACCCCAAGGGGCAATGTTTCCTGTCGGGTGGCAAGCTGAGCCCCCGGTGGGGTATAGGTATCCCAATTCCCTGGGGCTGCGGTGTAAGGCTCCTGGGGAGACCCCCACACCCGCGGCCGACCTAGGGCTAGGTTTAGGCCCCAGGAGCCCCTCAGGCCCGATCTGCTGGCTGTATGTCGAGCTACATGGGCTGAGGTGAGGGTGTGTGGAGGGTGAGCATGGACCTCAGGGTTGGGGTGTGGGAGGCCGCCGAAGGTCGCTGGTGGCTCAGGAGTGCCCTCATGGTTCTCCCACCCTGAATGCTCTATGGCCTCCCAAGGCACACGGTTTCCTGTGGGGTGGCAGACTGAGTCCTGCGGTGGGGCTCAGGTGTCCTGAATCCCCGTGGCTGTGGCTCCAGACTCCTGGGGAGGGGCCCCTCCACAGATGAACTAGGGTTAGGGTTGGGGCCCAGGAACCTCGCAGGCCAGATCTGCCCACTATGTGGCAAGCTCCACCGCGGGCTGAGGTGAGGGTGCAGGGTGGGGTGAGCATGGGCTTCAAGGTTGGGTTTAGGGATCACTGAAGTTCGCCGGGGGCTCTGGGGGCCCTCCTGGTTCTCCCGCCCTGAATGCTCTACAGCCTCCCAAGGGGCACGGTTTCCTGCGGGCTGGCAGGCTTTGTCCTGCAGTGGGGCTCAGGTGTCCCCAGTCCCTGGGGCTGCGGCACCGGGCCCCAGGGGAGGGGCCGTACCCAGCCGACCTAGGGTCAGGTCTAGGCCCCAGGAACCCGGCAGGCCTGATCTGCCGGCTCTGCAATGAGCTCGGTGGCAAGCTGAAGGGAAAGCGTGGGGCAGGATGAGCGTGGGCCTCAGGGTTGGGGTGTAGGGGGCCGCCGAGGATCGCTGGGGGCTCAGGGGGCCCTACCAATTCTCCTGCATGGGATGCTCTGTGGCGCCGCAAGGGGCATGGTTTCCTGAGGGGTGGCAGGCTGAGTCCCGTGGTGGGGCTCAGGTGTACCCAACCCCGGGGGTTAGGGTACGGATTAGGGTATGGGTTAAGGTTAGGGTATGGGTTACGGTTAGGGTATGGGTGAGGGTAGGGGTTAGAGTTAGGGGAAAGAGAGGGTACGGGTTAGGGTTGGGTTTAGGGGTTACAGGTTAGAGGTTATGCGTTAGGGTACAGATAAGGGTTTAGGGTACGGGTTAGGGTTTAGGGTTTGGGGTTAGGGTGGGGTTAGGGTTGGAGTATGGGTTACGTTTAGGGTATGGGTTAGGGTTAGGGTACGGGTTAGGGTACGCATTAGGGTACGGTTTAGGGTACGTGTTAGGGTACGGCTTAGGGTAAGTGTTGGCGTACGGATTTGGGTATGGTTTAGGGTATGGGTTAGGGTTAGGTTATGGGTTAGGGTTAGGGTACAGTTTAGGGTTATGGTACAGGTTGGGTTACGGTTTAGGGTTGGGGTTAGGGTACGGGTTAGGGAACGGGTTAGGGATAGGTATAGGGTATGGTTTAGGGTTAGGGCATGGGTTAGGGTACGGGTTAGGGTACAGGTTAGGGTTAGGTATGGGTTAGGGTATGGGTTAGGGTCCGGGTTTGGGATAGTGTACGGGTTATGGTATGGGTTAGTGTACGGGTTAGGGTATGGGTTAACGTTAAGGGAAGGATACTGGTTAGGGTTAGGGTACGGGTTACGGTTTAGGGTTTAGGGTTACAGTTAGGGTACGGGTTAGGGTTAGGTTACGGGTTGGGTTAGGGTACGGGTTATGGTATGAATTAGGGTATGGGTTAGGGTCAGGGTTTAGGGTTTAGGGTTAAGGTTAGGGTTCAGGTTAGGGTACGGGTTAGGTTTAGGTTTAGGGTTAGTTTACGGGTTAGGGGTAGGGTTAGCTGAAGGGGTAGCGTTAAGGGGAGGGTTAGGGTTTGGGGTTTGGGGTTAGTGGTTAAGGTTAGGGTTTATTGTTTAGGGCTTCGGGATTAGGGTTAAGGTTTATGGTTTAGTGTTAATGTTAGGGTTTAGGGTTTAAGGATTAGGGTTTAGGGTTAGATTTAGGGTAGGGTTAGGGTTAGGGCAAGGGTTAGGGGTTATGGTTAGGGTTAGGGTTAGGGGTTAAGGTTTAGGGTTTAAGGTTAGGGGTTAGGGTTAGACCTCAGTAGGCCAGCAGGCCCGATGCACCGTCTGTGCGACAAGCAGAGGAGTGGGCCTAGGTGAGGGTCCCGGCGAGCGGGAATATGGTATCCAGCGTTTTGGAGTAGGGGCCTTTGAACGTTGCTAGAGGCTCGGAGGGCCCTGCCCGTTCTCCCGCCCTGAATTACCGGCGATGCCCCTAGCGGCTCCATTCACGGTTGGGCAGCAGGGTGAGTCCCACGCTGCGGCTCGGTGATCCCCAATCCCCGGCGTTGCAGTGCCAGGCCCCTTGGGAAGGGCTCCTTGTGGGCCGACCTAGGGTTAGATTTAGCCCCCATGAGGCCGGCAGGCGTGATCCTCTGGCTAGGCGGCTAGAGGTGGGCGGGCCAAGGTGGAGGTGCTGGGGAGCGTGATGGTGGGCCCCAGCATTTTGGGGTGGGAGGCTTCAAATGTCGCCGGTTTCTCCACGGCCCTGTCCATTCTCCCACCCTGAATGACCGGTGGTGCCCCTAGCGGCCCGGGTGGCTGCGCTGTGGAGGGTGAGTCCAGCTCTGGGGCTTGGGGTACCACATCCCCGGCGTAGTGGCACCAGGACCCTTGGGAGGGGCCCCTGGGGCGACGACCTAGGGTTAAGGTTAGCCCCAAAAAGACCGTCAGGCCCAATCCGCACACTGTGCGGTGAGTGGAGGTGCGGGCCGAGGTGAGGGCGCTGGGGAGAGGAAAAGTGGGCCCAAGCATTTTAGCGCAGGAGTTCTTCGAAGGTCGCCGGGGGCTCAGAGGGCCCTGCCCCTTCTCCCTCCTTGAATGATCGGCGGCGCCCCTACTGGCCCAGTTGGCGGCAGGGCGGCAGGGAGAGTCTGGCGCTGGGGCTCGGGTGTCCCCAATCCCCAGTGTTGCAGTGCAAGGCCCCTTGGGAGGGGCCCCTCGTGGGCCGACCAAGTGTTAGAGTTAGCCCCCAGGATGCCAGCAGGCCTGATCTGCCAGGTGTGCGGCAAGCGGAGGGGCGGGCTGAGATGTGGGTGCTAGTGAGCAGGAGTGTGGGCCCAAGCGTATTTGCAAGTTGGCCTTCGAAGGTCGCCAGGGGCTCGAAGGGCCCTGCCTGTTCTCCCGCACTGAATGACCGGCAGCGCCCCTAGCAGCTCGGGTGGCGTCGGGGCAGCAGGGTGAGTCCGGCGCTGGAGCTCAGGGGTCCCCAGTCCCTGGCATTGCTGCGCCAGGCCCCTTGGGAGGTTCCCCTCGGGGGCCAACCTAGGGTTAGGGTTAGCCCCCAGGAGGCTGGCAGGCCCAATCCGCTGGCTGTGCAGCCAGCAGAGGGGCTGGCTGAGGTGAGGGCGCTGGTCAGCGGGAGCATGGGCCCAAGCATTCTGGCTCCTGGGGCCTTAGAAGGTCACTGGGACTGGGAGGGCCCTGTCCATTCTCCCGCCCTGAATGACCGGTGGTGCCCTAGCGGCCTGGGTGCCGGCGGGGATGCAGGGTGAGTCCGGCGCTGGGGCTGGGGGTCATCAATCCCCGGTGTTGTGGCGACAGGCCCCTTGGGAGGGGCCCTTTGGGGGCCAACCTAGGGTTAGGGTTAGCCCCCAGGAGGCCGGTAGGCCTGATCCGACAGCTGTGTGTTGAGCAGAGGGCGGGCCAAGGTGAGCAAGCTGGCGAGCAGGAACATGGGCCCAAGCGATTTGGTACGGGGGGCCTTCGAAGGTCGCCGGGGGCTCAGAGGGCCCTGCTCATTCTACCGACCTGAA